>NC_079365.1:20510000-20810000 GCF_021018895.1 Seriola aureovittata | reverse complement strand
GAATTAATACTATGAATAAAAACAATTAAAAAATCATAAAAGAGAGTGTTGTTTATATGCTTCTTATTTTCTAGTCATCACAAAACATTTTCCCTTGGGCTGCAGTAATACAGTGATAATGATGATCATCTGTGTTAATATTTTCTGTTAGAGCTCTTTCTTGTATGAAGCCCTCAGCTGGAAGGTCAAAGGGTGGGGTGTGATATTGAAAATCAACTTTAAAGCTAATGGTGATCCACGGCTTCTTTCTTAAAATCTGCACTAATCAATATTTTATTTTGGCAATGGATCAAATTTCTACAGTGATGTGAAAGGAGTCTCTCACAGTGATGAACCCAGAGAATTATTACCTGTTTTTGCCATTCCCCTGAACTCTACAGACTTGTTTGAGCTTCTTTCAGATCATTGTTTTACTAAAAAAAAAAAAAAAAAAAAAAAAAAAAAAGGTCTGATAAACTCATTGTACACCACCTGCCACAAGTGGCAGATAGACAGTGTGAGCTGGTAAAACACAGTGAATAATTCAACTTGATTGAGCAGATGTGTCATCACATCAGAATGGACTATTATAACAAAAACTGTAGAATAAAAACCATTTACTACCACATCTGCAACAACAACAACTGCTATCCTAACAAAAAAGAAGTCAATGTGTACGTCAGGCAAAGACTATGTAAGTGTTTGGAGAGAACAGGGATGGTACAGTAAAACAATGCAGGGAAAGGATTAAGATAAAATAAGGACCTCAACACATACAGCAGAGCAAACTTCAAAAACATCACAAAGATGCAACACACTTCATGGTGTGCCAGGTCACCATCCAGGACATACTTGCCCAGGCTTGTAAAAATACAAGAGAGACATAAAGGAAAATCTCACACCAAAGTCTCACAAGTTCTTAAAAATGAAGGTTATGGGTTGTGGTTAGAGAAAGTGTCAGGTCAGGGGTTGTTAAGTTCATGTATTAGATGAAACAGTAGAGGACACAGGCATCCGGGTTAAGGACAACCTCTCTACTTATTATGCCACCCATGTTGCTACACTAAAAAAAAAGAAAGTGTGTGACATTACTATGCATATGATGAAAAGCCAATATTTGTGGGTGACTGTGTTAATGAACTCATGAACGCTCGACAAAACCAAACTCTTGCTTTTATTTTCCAAGGGAGAAACATTATTTACTGAGCTCATCACATCACAAATCCAGCACTGCTGGGACAAGTAAGTCACACATGCACACATGCTGAGACATGAAGATGAAGAGGACCAAAATAGAAATTAATCATAAGAGATGAATATTTGTGTGGGTCATAAAGTTCTTTTCAACCAGTTTTCAGGCCCAGAAAGATGTGGTCCAAGGAGACATATCACTCAACTGTTTGATCACTGCTCGTTTGGAAAGACCAAAACGTTATTTTCACTTAGGTGTGGAGCGGGAAAATGACAGACTCAGAAGCAGTAGTTCCTCCAAATATACCTCCTACTGGCATAATTTTCCCATGTTAGAGCATTCATTGAATGATGAATGTTTGTGTCTGTGTGCACCTGTGTGTGTATATATCTCTGCTTTCACTCAGTATCACTAGACACCCGACAACAACATAATATCCCACACTAATGGCACACAAACTGTCTGAATGTCGGACCCCTGAGTTCTCCTAATATACTCCTTAATAGACAATCTAGGTTCCAGACCCTGCATGGGTCCATTTATGTGTGTGTGCGTTTGCTCCCCTTAAACAGCAATATGCTTCCTGCAACACTGTGGTGACCTGCCCAGTGGGTATTGTCTGTTGCCGGGTGGTGATTTGTGTGTGTGTGTGTGTGTGTGTGTGTGTGTGTGTGTCAGATGCGCAAAACCTGCTGACAGGTAATCAGCCGGGCCAAAGCATCACACTGGGGCATAATCACAAGGTCACACACACACGTACGCACACAGAGGAGGTTATTATAGAACCTGAACAGCTTCACAGGTCGTTGTGATTGCACTGCCTCAGTGTGTTAGTATCAGTACAAAACTTTAAGGCCGAGGGTGACACACGCTAGAAGATCACCGTCAAACAATTTACCAATTAGGATAAAAGCTTCTACAATGTAGCGAGATTTTGTTTCTTAAGTTGTCTCTTTTTTTATGCCATTCACATTCTGCCCATTTATTTCCAACACTTCAAATATGACTGTTTTCTAAAACCTGAACACGCTGTCCCTTCTCAAAATTTCTTTATCCAATAACATGTTGTCGTTGCCTGCTTTTAGTAATCTTTCCAACTATACAGGAACAGTAAAATAGACCTATAAAGCTTTAAATTACTACATTCATTACTTCAGCAATTAGTGACTGTGTAACAGTCTCCTCCAAAATGGCAAACATGAAAGCAGACACGCAATCCCAATCAAGCCTCAGTAGGCAACAAAGTATGGCAGTGTGTGATTAAGAGTTTTCACAAACACAGGCTGGTTTGTTGTTTTTCTACCTCAGAAGTTGAAGTGAGACAACTTTCTCAACAAACAGATACTTGAGCACTTGTCGTTAAGAGGCTGAAGGAGGGAGGGAGATTGAGAGGGACCATCTCCTCCTCGATTACATCCTCTCTGATGAGCAAGAGTAGATATTTTTAGATGAGGATTAATTTTAATGGGTGAGATAAGAAGTGAATCGTGGGTGGAGGAGGGACGAATAAATAAGTAAATAGGACATGCCGCAAAACAGGAGGCAACGGTGGCAGCGCGAGGGTAGAGTGGCTGTTGTTGCGAGGCCCTGGGCAGATCCACTGATCCAGTGGAGATAGTGAGGCCTTTCATCCTTTAATGTTTTCTGCCTGAGCTGGAACGTCAAAACCAGAAGAGCAAACCAGTGTTTGTCCACATCTCCAAATGGAGTGACCTTTCACAAGGGTGAGGTTGTTAGGTTAGATGGTGCCCTCCACCCCCCTACTTTTACTAGTTTTAGCCGTTCCCGACAAGAGTTAATTTGATAAGCATGATATCTACATAATTCTTCCGACATTATCACAGATGTTTCCCAACAGACAGTAGAGTGGTTCACAAATGAGTCCTAAAACCCAGAAATAAGTTAAATGTTTGCAACTTCAGTTCCAGAAGTCAATGGGTTTTTTGGTTGGATGCCTGAAATAAGGTCTGTGGTTAACACAAGCTCAAGAGGTTTTCACATTTTATTCTACAACATTAAATACATCAGTAACCAGTTGTGATTTTTTTAAGCTTTAATGTCTCTTTAAAAAAGCCATTTGCTAACAAGTGGCTAATTGAGACTACAGAGGTTGTCAGGGACATGCTTTTGGAAACCATTACTAACTTTGTTTTTTTAATTCTTTTTTTTTTGTAGAAGTAATCACACTAAAACAAACTACAAGTTGGAAGCTTAGAGGTGGTAACGTTGAATTCATGAGACCCTGGTGTAATTAGTTTATAGCCCAACAGCTTTTTACTTCTGGTGATTGTATTTAGGCTTCAAAAATCAAAAAAAAAGTGGTGTTCATTTGGGAAGATTATCATGCTGAACATACACTTTTGTTCGTCACAGATTTTATTTTCTACAATGATTCAAAGACCAATGGAAAATTTTAATTGGCTTTTTGTCGAGGGAACCAGGGTGATGCTAACATCATCCACGCAGCACTCTATTGTGAAGAATTAAGTTTTCACAATGTAAGAGAACTCCTTTTTTTAAAACATCAAAGGGACATCCTGGTGGCTAGGGATTTACATATGGGCGTAATGGATGTAATCGCAACATCCTCTAAAGAGAGCCAAACTGAGAGCAGAGTTCAGGGTTTCTGTTCCAGAAGGGGTTGGGCCAGCTCATATATATATAAATATAAATAAAATTATAGAGTATAGGCATACACGTTGCACAACATAATGACAAGGAGATCTTCTATTCTCAACTTTCTAATTAATCTGTAAATATTGACACAGGCAGGTTCTTGCAAAAGTTTTCTGTTGACGAGGCACAGAAATAACTTGATTTGTGATGCTTCCCTGCCAGGGATAGACACCCCAGCAGCAATTTCTGTTTACACTGTCCCATTGCAGATGTTCTGAATATTATTTTGCGGGTTAGTCTAGAGAGATTTCATAGTGAAGTTTATTTCAAAAAATTCTGCATCTTTGAAGTGAGACATCAACTAATTTAGAAAACTTTTGGTGTTAAAATAGTTTAACACCACAAAGTATTCTGTAGTTGTAAATCAATTTAAACATGAAAGTAATAGATGAGAACATATTAATTAAAAGATTAGTTAAAATACAGCTGGTGTAGCCATTGGCTACATGTTTTTGTATTCTAGTCTTTCTTTGTTATAAGAATGTTGACACGTTTTAGTTGAGTAGTTTTATTCAAAATTTAAAAAGGAATGCTGAGGTGACCAATACAGATTGCTAAACCACGCCACAAGCGAATGAGAAAACAGACAACAGCACACATCCCACTAAAAATATGACAATGTACAAGGCAACATCCTGCCTATATGAATTCCTAAATATGCCAGCGGCATGTTTATAATATACAGCATGAGAATAGCTCGCACTGTGTGAAAAGCAGGACAAAGAATTATGCTGCATTGGCAGTCTGGTTCCTAGAATCCCTCATCGCTTCAGGAGCAAGGAGAGTTTCCATTGAGTTAGAGCAGGTGAAAAAAAACACAGGTTTCAGTTATTGGTTCCCTGCTGCAGGTTTACTGCAGCTGTGGAAAAAATGTTTGTTTACTCAAGGTGCAGTTAAAAGAAGAAAATATGTGTAGAAAATAGGTATAACTGACTCTTTCAGACACACATGCACAGTCTCACTGCCTACATCTCTCTCTCTCACACACACACACACACACACACACACACACACACACACACACACACCTTCCTGGATTGCAGATCTGGGACACTGTTTAGGACAATTAATTGATGATGAAAAGATTTGGTTGTCCTCCTGAGTATCATGAGTGTCATTAATCCAGCTAATAGAAACGAAGAGAGGAACACATCCTCTCTGTCAAATAAAAACTGTCTTGCTTTGGCAGCTAAAATTATGCTAATATAGACTTGATTTGATGAAAATGTAATACATCAGACGTAAAGAAAATTAAACTTATATTAAACTGACCCAAATATTACATACATTGGGTCAATTAAATGGACCGAACCCCACAACATTACACAAAATAAAAGCTAAAGCTGCAACAATGTTAAATTAAAGAAAGTAACAAAACAGACCTTTATTCACAGCAGGTATTTTACTTGTCAACACAGGTGTCTATAGCATTAAGGGCCCTGTTCTATTCAAGTGTCGCACAAAGCCCCAACAGTGTGACCTGAAACTGAAACAGCTAAATGGGATGCAGCCATCGTTCATTTGCTTTTCATACTGTGACATGTCAAAATGTCTTCTGTGAGAAAGGCCTGTTGAAAACATGATGGTATTGCTTTCAGTTGTTTGTTTAGCAGGTATGCACTTCTTTTTTTGATGACATCTAGCTGCTCTTACGATGAAGTTTGGATTCACTTATGGATGTAATTTATCAACGGTATAAATAAAGGTTACATTTTTGCTTGGAACACTCAAATTTGTTTGTTACCTATCTATTCAAAGAAGAAATAACACATTCTTCCTGTTATAAATAAAACGTTGATTTAATAAAGAACACCCTCTCTCACTTCAGTACGTTCACAGGTTTTGCTGCTACAGCCTTACTTGGTCTGGTATGACCACTAGCTTATGGAGGCTAATTCGATATTTAAGCAAAAACCACTATTGTGGCCACAGTGGCCACTGGAAGATATAGTTACAAAGGCTCAGTTTAAATCCCTCTGCACACACAAAACCACAACCAACACAGGTGATTTTAATTTGGGCAAAATATACCTCTTGGACTGTGTGGGCGTGTGCAGACAGTTCTTGATTGACATCTCGCTAATTTGTTTGTGTTAGATAATGTTAGATTTGTTGCACCTGGTAGGACATGAGATATTACACCATTATCTTTCTTATTACCTAATGGAGTAACAGCATCACAGCTTCACCACTCTCAAAACCAAACAGCCAGAAAAGGTGACACACATGCAGGTGTGCATGGACGTTAATGAATAAATGTTAAAGTTTAAAGTCAGAATTTGGGTTTCATTTGAATCATTGCTTTATTTTTGGTATGCCTCACTGTGCAGGTTTGGGCAACCTTACAGTAGATAGTGTTACATTTTATTATTGTTATTAGCAGTAGAAGTGGCAGCAGGTGCAGTAGTATGAAAGGGTTAGGAGTGGGGTTAGGATTATTGTACAGACAGACAACAGCCATACACACTCAAGTGATGTCTCTTAGACTGAGGAACACTCATGTTTCATTATGGGGTAATTACAGCGCATTAGTGTGGCTTGGATGTCTCAATATGACTTGGTACATCATTACATCCAGACAGACAGTTCCTCTCGTCTATATTTAGATGTTTTTACTATCATATCAACTTCTGCCAGGTTTAATTATGTCAGGTATTGAAGTGACAGAGGTACATGCATGCACACTGTATCCACACACACACACACACTCAAGAATGCATGCACACACACACTGATATACACACGCACACACAGATAAGACAGACTGAAGATACATTTCTAATTAATTGCTGACATTGTCATTTATCCCTTTCCTCATTAAATAGACATGATTTATTGTCAGATCAGCTACCAAGGGAACTGAATTTTATCATCTTTTTCATTTGAAAAAGTGCGTGTGTGTGTGTGTATATATGTGTGTGTGTGTGTGTGTGTGTGTGTGTGTGTGTGTGTGTGTTTCTGCTACAGCACAGGGCAGATCAGAGGGGAGTTTTAAGGCTTTGATATATGACCAGCATTATGAGGAAATGTACCAGATGGGTAATACTGTGTACAATTATGACAATTATAACTGAAGAGTACTTTTTCATTGCACTTTTTCTTGCTTATGGACCCATTCATTCTACAGAGTGATTTTACAATCCGTTCTGCTACTAAAAGATATCGTTCATCTGTGTTGCTTCTGAGGAATGGAAACAAAATTGTGTTAACACCGCCACAGGGTAAAGAGAAAGCTCCATTATATAAATGACCGGCAAAAAAAACTAGCAAGGGATCCTTAAAATTCCACATTCTGATGCATCTCCAACTGCGCTGCTCATGAACGTTGCTCACATGTTCATTCACATATGTAGCTTCTCAAAGCAGTTTCCATTATCAGCGTTATTCAAGGAAGCGTCATTGTCTTCTGCTTGAGTGTTGTGCCCAGCCGGATATGAAATTCAATTAAACTTTTGCATAGTGTTCAGTGACAACAAATTCACAGTGGGAATAATTCAATAATGCTGCACAACCACCCAGTGGTAGAAGGGGCTTTTGGGTGCATATCCACACAGACTTCATCACCCTGAGCCTGTCAGATCTATATTTACTGCATGACAGCAACTTTAAGATTAATCTGTCCTTTTTTACACCATTACATGCATCATCTGAAGCCCAGTATAGTGACAGAGTATAGGGATAATTTGCTGTACTTAAAATGACCACTGAGGGGCTTCTACTGAACTATAGGCACTGATGTGAGCTTACAATAAAAGGTCCAGCTTTTCCAGTAAACAATAAGAGCTGCAACGTTTAGTCAATTAATCAATTAGTGAACTGACAGAAAGTTAAGCAACTGCTCAAATTCATGATTACATTTTATTAACAAAATAATTAATCAAGAAAATAATTGGCAGCTTAATCAGTAATGAAAATAATCATTAGCTGCAGCCCTTAACAGTATCTCCAAATTATTTTCAGCTCACCAAACATTATTGCTGCATAGGCCGTTGATCCACTTTCATTTTAAAAACCACCAAAATATGGCATATATAACAGACTGCATAATTCCACAGAGGGAAACATCTAAACCCAGTTACCATTAGTCTCTTAAAATAAGTCTCTTTAGCTATGCCCTGGCGATACATAGATGAATGCTCCACCTAGTGCTCAAAGGTGTTAATGCACACAAATTTCACACAAATATATTCATACAACTGAAATGGCTCCAACAAAGGGTATGTACAGATTTGATGTTTAGCATGTAGGCTCTCACTGCAAGCATGCAGGGTTGACAGAGATGTAAATGTCCAGGCATGCCACTAATAAACTTAAATCTATGACTACTGCCATGTGGTCATTCCCCAATACAGCACCATCATTATATACTACTTGTCTAGTATTTAGTGAATTGAGTTGGATACATTTAAACACAGCAATACACCTGATATTTCAGCAGCATGGCAAAACATTGCAACAGATAATCATTTATTTATGCATGTTAAATTGAAAAAAAAAAAAAAAAAATTGGAGCAACCCTCTTATGAAATGTTATGTGGCATTGATGAGCAGCAGAAAAACAGCAGTAGTTAAGGTTCAGGATGAATGTGTCTGCAGCAGCAACATAGACCACAGCGAAATAAGCGTTAGATTCAAGTATGACATAAAGAAGACAACACCAAAGCAAGCGATCGCATAAACACAATGCTTTCAGTTGAAATATTTCTCAAGAGATGCCCCATGAAGCCAATATTGCAGAGTACTTGCATGGTCTGTTTGCAAGAAAAAGTCATGTTTGAAAGGCTAAGGTTTATATTACTTGACATATGGTTTACAGTAAGCCCACACAATGAAACTCAACAAAATAACTGCAACAGCAGCAGCACCATGGGGAATTATGCCACAATTCAACCTATTAACACTCTGTACTGCAACATTAAACTAGGTACCAACCAACAAAGGAAACAACCTCTACTTCACCCAGAGAGTATGTCGAAATGAACACAAAGGCAAATACTGCACATGCATTTGTCAGCTGCAGATCAAACATACAACCAGCAAACATCACTGACAGTAGCAGATCACTATCAGCAATAAAACAGCCAGAAAGGTAGACGGCAGATGAAACCATGCATACAAAGACAAAATGGACAGAGCCAAGACATGACCATGACAGGTATGTAAGCACAGGTAGAAATCACTTACCCTGTTGAAGCAGTGATCTCTGACATCTTAGCAGACAGTGAATCTGTTAGAAGGAGTCGCATCCGTCTTAAGTTGTCCAGTGCAACTCTTTTGAGCGGCAGCTGAATCCCATTATCCATCTGAAAGTAATTGAACAGAGCCACTGGTTAGCAGTAGCTAGCAGCAGGTAGCAGCAACATACAACCAGCAAACATCACTGACAGCAGATCTATCAGGAATAAAGCAGCCAGAAAGGTAGACAGCAGATGAAACCAAGCACACCAAACTAAATGGACAGAGCCAAGACATGATCGTGATAGGTGTGTTAGCAAAGGTAGCAATCGCTTACCAAGTTGAAGCAGTGATCTCTGGCATCTTAGCAAACAGTAATTACTTTATAAAGAGTTGCATCCGTCTTAAATTGTCCAGTGCAACTCTTTTAAGCGGCAGCTGAATCCTGTTATCCATCTAAAAGTAATTGAGCAGAGTCACTGATTAGCAGCAGCAGCTAGCAACGCTATGTATGCGCTCACGAAGCCGTCACCATTATACATTACACTGTATTATCAGACTGTTGGTAGGTTAGCCTGTTTATGAAATGCTGCATGTGCAAGTGGTGGCGGTGGTAGTGTTTGACTGCTGTGAGGCAGCAGTCAAACAGAGGCAAGTAGTGAGCAGGGGGTTTAAATATCCCGCCCGATCAGAAACGGTGCGTTGGATTTGTGTTGCAGCTATAGGAGTAAGTCACGTGTGAATGAGGCAGCGCCAACAAGAACTAGCTCTGAACTAGCTTGCAGTGCTCATTGTGTTTTTATACTCATCTGCAAGGACAATTGATGCAAGCACCGGACCCTGTAAAGCAAATATGACTTAATTTAGCTAATTATTTCTAAATCCTTTATTGGCTTTATTTTAACTACTTGTTCCTTCACTTGCCAGTAGGACACATTTTGTTATCCAAACCCTGACAGATGAACTAGAACCCCACTACTAAATCCATTGAAAGCAAAGGTAATCCTTATCAATATTGTAGATATCTAGTTAAATGATTTGTTACTACTCACAATTTCAAAAAATATAACAACAAACGTGTCCCATCACAGACAGAATCACATCTTCTGACTGACTTTTTTTTTTAAGTTCGCTGGCTAAGACAGTATGTGAGAGGTGATGTATTATTGATATCACTTACACAACATAAATTAATGGATTTTATTATTAGGATTCAGCTTGTAAAATAATGTTATGTAAAAGACAGTTAGTTCAAACTTGATGTACAATAGCTGGCAACATATCAGAGATGAAAACAGACAGACAGTGGATTTATGAACACTGTGGTAAAATACTTAATGGTTTATTTTAGCAAAGTGTACTTTATTTGCTGTCAAAAAACTTACTTTAGAAGCAATGTCCTGTGCAAAGTAATAAAGTATCACACCATTTCTAACATCCTTTTTCTCCATTGTGCTGCAAGACCATTTCACAAACAGAAATCTTCCTCACTGATGCAGTGATAATGACAACAGTACCAATTTGTGAACCAGGTACACAACAAAATGCAGTGAAAATGTTTTATCAAATCTAGCTGCTTCACAGTTTCCATCACTGAACACTTAGGTGAAATAAATGACACTTAAATCAGACAGACTGCAATTCAAATCATCTTTCTTCCAGAGCAATATATTATACTGATACCAGTATTGGACACCTTAACATGTAAAATGATGGCAGTTACATAGTTAATTATTTTTAAATAATGTATAGAAAAGTATATACTCTTTGTAAACACACATAAAGTGAAGTATGAAATCATCCAAGATGATATTTCTGATATTAATCCAGTTGGTTATTCATCTGTCATAACAAAATACAGAGCAATTAAAATCAGACATCTATGATATACTGGAAGAAAAAAAGATGATGCAATTACAATAGTGTCAAAAGACAACATAGCTAGATTTTCACACGGGTTAGGCATATTATACTGAATGAAGTTGAAGATATTTGGTTCTTGTCTATACACAGTGTGAAATGTGTTTTTAAACAATTTATGTGACCACAGTTTATAGTGTTGCTATATTAGACTATAGTATATCAAAATATGTTGAGATTACTTGTATAATCAGACTTGGACCCTTACACTTTGGAGATAAGCTCCACAAATCTATACAAAGTTAAAGAGGTTAACGTTCAGAAATTATATTGAGTGAATTTCTGATGTTCAACAAAATTCCCCCCACAAAAATGTTAGAACAACAACACAACACTGTCAGAACAACCCTTCACATCATGAAGTTTCCTTGTGTACCTGGTTTCATAAACAGAAAATGTAAGTAGAAAAACTATCATGCACACATCTTCATGTGAATATAATAATCTCCATTAGTGACTTTAGTTAAGACTCTTTACAGCATTAAGACTCTTCAGCGTAACTTATTATAATAACTAATTATACATCAATCAAATCACACAGTCTGTGACACCAATGACAGTTGGTGGTGTTACATTTGATGAGTTATTTCTTCCTCCCACACACCCACATTAAAGAAATGGTATATCTTTACACATACGATAGAAAATAAGATCTTCGGCTCTAAAGAAAAACTGTATCATATTTCATTGTTTCTTTACCTCAATATGGAGGCCTGTTTTTACAAGAATATATTGACTGATGATTGCAAAGAAGTATAAAAAATGTAGTTTTCCAGATCTGATTGGAAAAAAGGGAACTCAAGATATATCCCAATGTACAGGCACCAACCACATGAGATTTTTCCCCTCTCCTTACACACTTCTGCTAGCCGGCTTTCTACCACCTGGCTTTCAGCCCCCTGACTCCATACTGACTGGCTTAATGATCATGGAAGCCTGGCATAGGAAAGGGCCTGGCATAAGCTTCAACTCTGTGCCGAAGTTCAGCGATGCGAGCAACAGTCTCTGGGTCCTGAAGAAGGAAGTTCTTGAAGTCCTGGAGCTTTGCTGGAGAAGACAATGGAAAAGAGAGGAAGAATGCTCAGTTCTCCATTTTTAGCTTTGTTTGTTTTATCACCACAGGGCCTTTTCACTTCTTATTTTTCCATATCCAACGATTTAGCATACAACATATTGTACCTTTCTAATAAATACATAGTTTAAAACTGAACAATAAGACCAAAAAATTGGGACGCATGTTCTTGCCAACCACCTGGCTACATTTTAATCCGTATCCCCTCTCACATAAGGCTTACCTGTCTTTTTCTTGACATCCAAGGCAATCTTGAAGCCCTCATCCATGAACTCAACAACTTGCACAAAGTCTGCTTCTTTGAACTGTCTGGAGGTCAGGGCTGGAGCACCTGGGACACAGAAGAACACAAATCCCACAGCTTGAAATAAAAGTAAAGTAGAGATCTGCAATTTCTTCCTTTTACTTTTACAGTTCATCTGATTGTTATTCATTTTCTTGCTTTTTTTTTTTCTACTTAGGAACCATATGGTCTTTGGAAAAAAGCCGAACCCTGGAGCGTCTTGAAATTTAAGTAATGAATCTACACAGACTCCAGATGTGTCAAACCTACACAGATGCTGATAACCGATGGGTCACAAAGGTGCAGTCCAAATGAGAACGTAATAAGCACAGAGCATTGTACTGTAAGTAAAATATCTCGCCTTAAGATAAAGCTAAAAACGTGGCAGTGTAGATGTGGAGCTCTTGAACTTCCTGGAAGATGATTAAAAAGCCAAACATGCTTAATTAATCATGATTTGCTCAGTGCTTGTGGCTTAATTGGTGGCTGACTAATTTCCATATGCAGAACTACATTTTGAAAAACTAAGTAAAACTGAGTGAAGAGGATGTTCACTGCAAAGTAAATTTAACAAAAAAAAAAAAAAAAAAAAACCTTCATCTTGTACTTAGAACACAAAATGCTGAGCAACTGACCAACATACTAAGACTAATTACCCCAACAAAGTGTAAATATCTATTAGTTTTGGGGTTTTTTTAGATTTAAAAGTGGTTAAATATACAAATCCACACAATTCTCCAGTTTATTTATGTGGTTTCTGATCATACCCTTAATAAATATGACAGGAAGTCAAGCAAAATGTAGTATAATATGAAGCTGGTCCTTACCTAGCCTGAGGCCACCTGGAGTCAGGGCGCTCTTGTCCCCAGGGCAGGTGTTCTTATTGGCAGTGATTGACACGAGCTCCAGCACCCTTTCAGCTCGAGCTCCATCAATGCCCTTAGGCCGCAGGTCCACCAGGACCAGGTGGTTGTCGGTTCCACCTGAAATATTCAGCATTCCTAGTAAAAACTTTTGAAGAGCAGGAAAGTCTGAGGCTTCGTGGACACCAACTTCACTTTTAAATCTTTGATCAGACAATCTCAGCTTTAGTTCAACATGGATGAGGTAATGTTTCTAGATTTGATAACTTTATGATATGAAATGAATATGATATGTATTGTTAGGGCCTCAAATGCTTCACATCTTCACCTTTTCTCATACATTTGTCCATTTTTAGCTAAAACTAACACAGTCAAATGCAACTTTCCTGCAGTTCATGGTCTGTTGAACTGTATTGCATTATACAGGTGTTTCTATCATTTTGTCCAGCCTTTTTACATCAGTGAGGGAAGGCTAAATAACAGAAACACATCTCTGCATAATGCAGTGCAGTTCAACAATATCACAAACTATATACTCCAAAATTATCACACAGTTGAATTAACACCTCTCTGAAACAGTTTCAATAAAAACTGAACATTACAACCTTCATGACGTTAGCAATTATTGCAGGACTGTTGTATTAGACTGCATTAATTTTAGTCTATAAATTTAGATGGCTGAAAATGCTTAAGTCTTCCTTTAGCACACATATCTTTACAAGTGTTTTATTTGACTGTAACATTATAAAAACACTCTTTTCCTGTTTTCTTTTCAGAGAAATCTACAAAAGTATTAAAAAACAGGGAGTATGCACACAATGCAATGTAAGCAAAGGACAAGTCTATCTTTTTTAGAGTATCAACTGAATACTACATACATAAAAAAAAAAAAAAAAAAAAAAAAAAAAAAGCTTAGGCCAGCGTATTAAATGCAGAACAAGATTCATGTATTCACTCACAACCAGAAAGTGACCATTTTCATCTGGTTTCATTTTCTTGACTGACGAGGCAGTTACACTGACATTACCCAATTTGCACATCATGAATTTAAATGCATTTCTCTTTTTTTTCTCTTTTTTTTTCCTGCCATGTAATTTGCATTTTGTGACAGGACATTTCTCTTTATTGACGTATGTTTCTCCGCTGTTTATACTAGTGACTTAAAAAAAAGAAAGCTTGAATACAAGTTAATATACCTGATACCAAGGTGTAGCCTTTACTGAGAAGAGCTGCAGCCATAGCCCTGGCATTCTTTAGTACCTGGGCGATATACTCCTTGAACATGGGAGACTGTGCCTGGTGACACACAAATGATAGAGTGCTGAGCTGGATACAAGCATTGTCAAGAAATGAGCCAAGAGATATCAAGAAAACAATTTACTACAATATAAACATTATGGTATTTCTTTAAATTCAAAAGTCTATTTCATTTGCATCTTGGGAAAGAAATGTTGAATAATTTCCTTTGATAACTGATCAAATAACCAGAAAAAATGATTGACCATTGGTTAGAATTACAGTAGGCACAGCCCCATTATAGTGATTAGAAGCTACATAAATTGGTACAAGGGAAACGCATCGCAGTTCCATCCTCTTGAACAGATTACATTTCAGTAGCCGTCTAGCACAGCATTAAGATCCACACGGTTCACACTGGGTCAAGTTGTGCCAAAGCATCTCTGTGGTAAGATTTTGTTCCACTGTAAAATTTGATTCACCACTTATCAGGTTCTTATTAGAAAATAACCAGGGTAATAAGTGTTACGTCAATATGAATAAACTGAATTACTTTTACATTGAAATTGGGTATTAGCGTGTTGTGCTGACCTGTCTGAGTGCTACAGCCACGCCAGCGATGGCATGGTTATGAGGTCCACCCTGCAGAGAGGGGAAGACAGAGAAGTTGACCTTGTCTTCGAGGTCGTACATGATCTCCTTCCCCTTCTTGTCCACTGAGCGAACACCCTTACGGTAGAAGATGAGGCCAGCCCTGGACAAAATACAATAATTTACTGACACAGCATTTTTACCATTTTATTTTTCTTGAAACCCAAACAAGGTTTCATCCCTGGTAATGTAATTTGTCCCTGCCGGGTCTGTCCTTCTTACCTGGCTCCTCGGAGCGATTTGTGCGTGGTAGAGGTGACCAGGTCAGCGTGTTCAAAGGGAGAGGGGATGGCTTGGGCTGCCACCAGGCCACTGATATGGGCCATGTCAGCGAGCATGTAGGCCTTAATGTCAGTGCACAGCTGAGAGATAAAGGAAGCAAACACAAAATTAGGATTCAAATTTATACCTTATGGGAGGAAATTTTAAATAACTTTTCAGTACGAGACCCAAAAATTATGACATTACTCTGCGATATCTGTGAACTGCAGCAGTGAGACATTTTTTTTGTAAGCTGGACTCTATGATTGTAAGGTTAAAGTGCTGTCTAAGATTAATTTGAAGATGTATGCATCAATAAAAGTTCGGTGAAGTTATTCTTTATATTTGGTTACAAATCCTTTGCAGTCATGACCTGCCTGAAGTCTACAACCTCTACCAGAATATTTCAGCCCTCTTCACTTCCAGCTTGCTTCGGGAGATTTTCTGCCTTAAGTTTGATCTTCAGCAAGTGAGACATAAGCTCAGTTGGACTGAAGCCAGGTGACTGACTTGGCAAGCCAAGAACATTCCACTGTTTGGCCATGAAAACCTCTTCAATTACCTTTTCAGTTTACTCAGTATTTTTTAAAGTGGGAGACTATGTACAAAAAGAGACAAGTCCTACACTGTTAATCCAATATAGATATGAACACAATGAACCGCCCAGCAGAAAGTCAGCACTTTAGCCTTTGTCACTATCTAATTTCAAACATAATGTCCTGGAATAGAGTGGAAATGTGTCACTGCAAATATTTATGAACTGCACTGTATTTGCATAAGCAGTGTTTTGATATATACAGATTTCTACCACAAACTACTACAGTTAGAAATAAATCTAAACTACGTGATTCAACTTGCCTCAATCTGTGTCATCAGTGACCCTACTGTGCTTTTCATGTGACTGTGCTAAGTATATGTTCAAATGTGAGTAATACATTTACAACCCCTCTACAGTTAAGTTGATAACTAACTCTACATCTGTTAGCAGTACCTATCTTCTCAAAAGGCAGATATTTCAAATGTGAGCTTGTGTAATTATTCCTCTGCAGTCTTCAGAGGCCAGAAATATTACAGCATAATTCAATAAATCCTTGATGCGTCTTGCCAGCATCTATTGAAAAAGGTGCAAACAATAAATAGCTTGCTAACATGCAAATGACTCGCTGGCGAATGATCAGAGCGGTAAACAATCTTTTTAGTGCTCCAATTAATATGCATTATCATGACAATCTCCCTTCCTCTATCTAAACTGGATCAGCACATGTTTATTAGATTAAAACGCAGGGGAGATGGCAGGGTTACTGGAGGGGGGTAAAGAACACAAGAGGGTGACGTGCAGTAGCCAATCAATACCGATAGTAAATCAAGTTTCCGACGTGGGGGAAGAAAAAGAAGCCTGCTTCAATCTAGGTAACACAACATTGAAAATCTGGAGTGAAGCCCGGCCCAGCAGATTCTGCCATAAAACAGTGAACAGTTCCACAGAGACATGCCAGGGGGAAAATATGGCCCCACTTCAGGCCTAGTGGCAAAGTCGTTATGGTGCTTAATAAAAACACAGCTCTGTAATGGTGGGACACTCCATCTGATGGTACTAGCTAAAGTGGGGCTCTGCAACAAAGGGAAGCAGTCATGGAGTGAATGAAGTGAGTCAGCGGATGGGTATAACAAAACAGATAAAGAGGCCTCTTGTGCACTGTCAAAGAGAGCAGTGAAGTGTGCGGTTAAAAGTTGGTGCTGTGTATGTGTGAGTCAGAGCGAGTGTCCATGTTTCGTTTGGTTGAGTAGGCAAGAGAGGAAGACAGCATCTGTGTTGTCGTGTGTGAGGGTGAAAGACTCTATAAAAATTGGCTCGTGTTTTTGGAAATGTTGAAGTTGAATGCTAGGTATTTAGACAGACATCACTACTCAGGGACAGAAATTAGAAGAGATATGTTTGGAAGTAATCCTGGCCAGGTCTGAGTATGGGAAGCAGGTGACATTTGAATGGAAAAGGTTGACTGAGTTTTGAATAAGAGAACAAAGCTGGTCTGTCCTTCCTAATGTACGATGAGAAGTAGAGAAGACAGGCTGCAGATAGAATTGAATATACAGAGTTCTCCATGCACCTTCTTGACGCGGCCGTAGTCAATGAGGCGGGCATAGGCGCTGGTGCCAGCAATGATGAGCTTGGGCCGGAACAGCTTGGCCGTCATCTCCATCTGGTCGTAGTCTATGAGTCCTGTTGCAGTCTGCAGAGAGGGAGACAGATTGAGGAGAGAGAAAAGAGGCAGAGCGAGAGGAATGAATAAAGAGGAAATGGAGAAGGAATATGAGAATATTAGAGGGAGAGTAAGGGTCAGGAGGAAAAAAAAGGAACACGAGAGGATGAAAAAAAAAATTGTAATATCTTGAGGATCAAGAGAAAACATATCAGTACGGAAGAGAGATTTTCTCCATTTGAAACTCATTTGAAGTAGCAGTATTTGAAGTACTTTGGCTACCTTAAAAGGGGACGGAATTTATCTAAAGGAGACATTGCAACCTATCATATCATGGAGGAATATGGAGCAATTGCAGTAATTGCAATTGCACCCCTACTTATCCTAATTCAACCTTTCAGGGGATCTACTTGACTGGTATGATGAGGCCGGACAGATTAGAGGTTGGTTTGGAGATTTTTCCTGCTCTTTCCATTGAACTGAGCAATTTGAGAGACATGTTAGCCAATCCATTGTTCAGTGAATGCACTTCAGAGTCACATGAAATGGAGTCAAGCTGGACCAGTCAAATGACCAGTCCGTCCTGTGCCTGAATTTCAAGTTGTATAACCCTTCCTCCTCCAAGCATCAGAAAACAGAAACAATGCAGGAAAGGGAAAAAGCACGATGGAGCAGAAAAACAAAGTGAGAGACAAAAGGGATGGATAATAAGGAAGACGCCGACGTGAAAAAGAAGAGAGAAAAGGAGGAGGCAAAGCTTTATTTAGACAACCTGATAATCTCCCATCTCCAGAGCACATCTATGGATGGCCCCTCACTCCATCAAGCTGCTCATTGTGAAGACAGAGCCAGTGGTGCTGGCCAGCCTGTCGATTTCCCATTATCTCTCTCGCAGAGGGGTCCTGCCAGCCCATACATCAGCAGGTCTGGACATGCAGAATCTCATGGCCATTCATCAGCCGCTACCCACACTACCACACAACTATGACCCAAGAAATAAAATACTACACACTCGTGTACAATGACCATCTTATCTACATGTTAACTTGAAAAATTACTTGTCACATCTGAGTGGCCCTGGAAGCAAAGATCTTCATGCAGGTGGAAAGCAACACTTCAGTTGTTTTACGTGGTTTACTAACGAGACTGTATGATTACATTGTGAGAAGAGAGGCCATACATCAGCCAAAACCCCTGACTTTAAGTCCATCTGTTGTCAAGGACCTGCAAGCAAGCATCTGATGGGCTGATGTTTCCTTGAGTTAGACACTGAATCCCTACCCACACTGCTTTGTGTCCTCCCTCTGGGGGCAGGAATGGAAACAGGATTTCCTACTATTGGATCACAGTTTCTTTTTTATCTTTTTTTATGTTCATTTCAATCAATATACTGTTATTAATTTGTTATTGCGGATGAAGGACAAGGTCAAAAATATTTGTCCTTTAAATTTAGATAATTGTGCTTGTTGAAGAAGAGTTCTTACTCGTTATTTTACCCAATGCCTGCTACAGTAGGTTTCAAAAACTTGATCAAAAATAACCAATTTTGCTCAAGGTCTTCACATTTGATATCTACTGAATAAGCTGGCAGAAACTGTTGTGTAATGTATGACCAACATAATGTAAATATACATACACACACATACATATATATTGTGGTGGTGTGGCTACACACTGTTCTTCATCCAATCTAACAGTTTTCTCCCATTCACTATTACAGTAAAGAGGCTTAAATTCCACCTGCAGCATCAGACACCACTTACACAGCATACTGTACAATATATTATTGTGCAAACATTCACACAATGTGACACAATTGCTGGTCACAGACAACAACTGACCCTGAAAACCTCTCATCTGACATTAGAGGAAAATCAAAAATGTATGAGTATACATAACATTTATTAGGTACCAGCATCTGCTGCACAGCTTTCATAACACTATGACATACTTTTATTGCTGTTGTCCTTTTCCCGTCAATTTTCTTCATCATTTCTAAGAAACCTGATGGTGTATTGCTGGTATTGGAGTGTCCTCTTGTTAGTTGTTAGTAGTAGATATCAGCAGTAGTGGTCTCTACTTACATTTAGTTTGTAGGGCATGGACTCAAAATAGATTGAGGTTGCCGAGATCCTCTTTACATCAGACATGTAGCCGTGGGTCAGACTGCGTTGACAAAAAGGAACAGAAAAACAGGCAAGCACAAACAGTCAGTTAAATAACTTAGCAGACAACCTGATTTAGAAATGTGCAGGAAAAGAAAAATGATGTCGTTTTTTAAAATTTCTTTTTCAGGTCCAAGTGATACACTTGCGTTGACCAACAAAGAAACTGGAGCAGCACAGAAAAGTGGGAGGGGAGACAAAATAAGTGACAGGGCGATGATTAAGAATAAAACATAAGCTGCATTGACTACTGACTGTCCTCCGTCGGGCAGGTCCAGGCCCATGATGCGGTCGTGGGGGTTGAGCACAGCGGTGTAAACAGCAAAGTTGGCAGGTGAGCCAGAGTAAGGCTGGACATTGACGCCCCACAGAGCTGGGTCAAGGTCAAAAGCCTCCAAGGCTCGCTTCTGACACAGGAGCTCAATTTGGTCAACCACTTCTGCTCCACCATAGTATCTGTGGATGTGTGGGTCAGGGGGGTTTCAGAAAAAGAAAGAATGGAAACAAAAACTCCTATGAATGAAAATACACCCCAAGGCCATTATTAACAGATGCATCACTCCTGCAATTTGTCTGCTAGAATAACCATAGAATTTCAGTTTAGGTCAATCTCAACAATGCCTGTTACCTTTCATACATTTGAGACAAATGGCAGTGTATCTAGAGTCAAGATAAATGTTGAGACCGACATCAGAACTGGGACATCTAGGTGAAAAGCTCTTCAAAGCTTTTCAGAAGAATTACAGATGAAGGAGCAACAGATGGCTACTGTGCAAGCCACTCATTCTGTGAGATAATCCTTTTTGGATCATTACATTAAAGAGTAAAACGGCACTTGAGTAGTATATTAGTATATTCACAGGGAGGGAGATTTATAGTAGGCTTGTATTTCAGGCATCAAATGCATCAAATGAGAGGCATTAAAAAACATATCAGCTCTCTGTTTGCCGCTGATAAATGTGAATTATCCGAGGGAAATAATAGAAAACAGGAAAACTGAAAATAGAAAACGTGCAACTATCAGCCTGGCACCAAATTCTTCCAATGTATCCCCTCAGGAATTTTCTTTGGCAAGGCAAAGCGTGTGGATTATTAGCTGTGTGGTTGGCATGTACTTTACAGTAATAGGGCAAGCTAGCGAACACAGGATATATCAGTGTGTGTCTATGTGTGTTCATTTGTGCCCATTTGTGACAAATATCCTAAAGCAGAGAATATCAACCACATTAATAAGCTGGGGTGTGGCTGAATAAACACTCACCTTCTCCCTGGGTAGCCCTCAGAGTATTTGTTGTTCAGACAGGAGCCCTGAGCTTCCAGAGCTGCTCGACTGCAGAAATTCTGTGGTGGGAACACACACACACACACGAGCAAACACACACTCAGATCAATGGCGTGAGTGGACAGAAGGGACAAGGACGGCAAATTAAAGTCTGTTAAGTGATAGTGAGAAATCCCCCTCCAGCTAAAGGCAATCATTACAGTATTGAACCTCTGGACTTCCATAGACTAACAGTCTGCACTTCACAATGCTTATCGCCTTGCTGCTGGAGGATACAAGATAATGTAATAAACTTTTCTGCACATGCTGAGATAGATTGGTGTGGCCTTTTTTTAATCATTTTGTAATGTGTTTTTGAAGAAAAAACAAATTTCTGTGTGTATGCTTTCTTGCAAAAGAGTAAAATTATCCCCAAAAAGTTTTATATCTTGCCCATGTGCTGGAAGATGAAAAAGACATGTTAAAAAATAATTCTGTTTATTAACAATACCAATAACTGATATAGGACTTAGTCACCGACACATTTTATTATGCTGATTTCAGTAGGCTCGTTCCTTTGATTTATTTTACTGGATTTACTCTGCTATATTACCAATTACGGACCAATTATAATCTGACCACTGAATCTTGATCACATTTCTGTATTTCCACTAGAGCTACAACAATTAGTTGATCAATCAATAAGTAGGAAAATTTGAACATATATTTTGATAAACCACTTTGTCACAAAGTCCCTTTTAGCACAAGTACTAAACATTCTCTTGTACTAGTTTTTCAAATGTGATGATTTTCAGTTTATGTCCACATTATGTGAAAGTAAATGTGAACACTTTTAGGTTTTAGACTGGTGGTTGGAAAAAACAAAAAATTTGAAGACAACTCTTATTTCAACTAATACCTTACAACTTTCTGTTCATCTGGTAATTGCCATTTTCCCACCTACAGCTTTGATGGTATCCCCCTGATTAAAACAATACCTTTCTTTAAATTTCCTCTGAGGTTTTATCTTTTTTTTTTGGGGAAGTTAAGTGTTTCTGTTGGTTGAAAATTTTAAAGGCTTTTATGGGTATTTATCCTGGAGATGAAGAGAGGTTGTCCAGCTGGTGTCCAAACCTTCCAGCCACACCGACACTCCTCTCTTCATAGATTTTATACAAACAATAATAGGACATTGTACAGAATATCATAATAAAGAATGGAAGGAAAGGCTATCTTAAAACTGCAGTTTTTCATTCAGATTTTAAAGTAAGCCTTCTCTTGGCAATGTGTTAATGTTTAGATACACATGCAGTCTACGGGGAAAAAAGATTAAAATACGATTAAAAAAATGACCATATTAGATAATCACAGATTCTGATTGGGATCGGGGGAAATGTGTTTGGGACTGCGGGTTTGTAAAGCCTGATACAGTGTAAGTGTAACTTGAAACAACAACCTGTTACATATATAAATGAGTGCAGCCCCTACTGCGTAGCTGACGATGGATGCCACTTTCGGTATGACTTCCTGACATAACATTGTACTGTATATTATCACACTGGCCAGTAATAGGGTCTTACAGATAGCACACACAAACACCTATAGTCTCCACTCTCTCCCTCATTGGAGTGGTGGTGTTTGTGTGTGTGTGTGTTGTGTGTGTAGTTATGCTAATGCTTCACCTGGGAGCCAAGAGAAGATCAAGGGAGATAACAGCTCCAGTAACAGCTTTCTGCCGCGTCCGTCTGTCATGCTGACGACTGTGCATATATTAGAAAAGGAAATGCATTTGCCTCTCAGTGTCTTGAAGTGTGTATGTTCGCGAGTGTGTGTGCGTACGTGTGGGAAAATGTATGTCTGCCTGCCTGAGCTGTACTGTGATGTGCCTTGCAGAGTGAGGTGGGGAGGAGGCAGAATGAAGATATCAGCTTTATCTCACACTAGAGTGGTCAGGCTTTGTGCTGAGAGGGGGCTGATATACTCCACTGAACAACTACTGTGGCAAAGAAGAAAAAGGAGGAGAGAGAAAGAACAATGCAAGATAAAACCTTGTCTGCTCTTTTGAATAGTAAAATTTCGCATTTCACACCATCCAGCCTTGGAGTGAAAACAAAGAGTTACACAAATGTGCTGCAAGTCATTCAAGCCAAAAATAACTTACAGCACACTGTGCACAGTTGGTCAGTGGCTGAATAATGAATGAATAGAGGTTGATTTGAACTTGTTCTTTTTTAAAGCAACATTATGCAACTATTTTACTTTAAAATAACAGCTTCAAAATCATTTCGATGGTACACTGATTGGTAATAGGGAAAATTGCACCCCTTTGATCGACACTCCCCCTGAACATGAGTTCTTGCACTATGTAACTTGGGTTAAGTGGGTACAACAACCTGCCAGAAATATGTAACACTTTACGGCACTAAAATACACACCACCAACGATGGGCATTCAGCTATCTAAGCTAGCTCAATATTCTCAGTACAGACATCATGGCAGAGGTGAAGAGACTATAGCGCCTAGCATCTACATTTTAGCACACAATTGCTGTGGGCTCAGATGTTTTCAGATGAGCTGAATGCTCACTTGAAATGAGTGGACAGCGTGACTGCTGGTTTGTACTGAGATGATGATTTTGCTTTTGCTGCCTGAGCAATTGACAGGTTTTGGTTTCTGTACATGAGTTGATAGCTTCTAAGAGTACACTGCTTCCAGTAACCTTAACCACTTGGACTCAGAGCCCAACAGAATTTAATGTATAAAGTGTTCTGTAATTGCCACTTGTGGCTGCAGAGGCCGCTGTTGCCGCTGCTTCTCAAAAGTTACAGTGTTGCTTTTGTCTAAGTTAATTATATCTGTTTTATGATTTGTATGTTTGAGCCACAAAGAAACAGTTTTCCTGGCCTAGCTGGCCACTGAAAACTTTATAAAAAAAAATAAATAAAAAAAAAAAAAGGGAATTTACTGCTATAAACCACTGAAACATATAGCCAGATGTTTTAGGAAAAGATATGACCAAAATAGTAATTCATATTTTCAGCGTATGATTCTTAACTGCAACACCTATATCCTTCATTGTACTTGATGTGCTGCACATGTGTCTGTATTTATCTACAGTATGAATGCTAATAAACCACTGATAAAGGCAAATGGCAAATAATACAAGAATAATAGATATCCATCAGGCTAGCTATTTATTCATCCATTGGAATTAGTGTTTACATTAACTGTCTTTCCTTAAAAATAAGCCGACTCCAATCTTTCATTTTTTAAATCAAAGTATCTGCCACTATGGTCTGACTGAAATCAGACTTAATAAATCTGCATGTCTTCCCCATTTCTTTTGCAGCCCACTCTTCCCCTCTTTCCACTGTAAATTGTTAAATTAAGCACAATGACTGCAAAAACAGTAAAAAAAAAAAAAAAAAAAAAAAAAAAAATGTTTTACCTCAGATGCAATTAGTTCTAAGCCACGGCACTGCCTGTCCTTCTCTTTCAGCAGCAGATCCCACATCTCGGGGTCGTCCTGAGCCAGGCTCTCCTGGCCTGTCCAAGGACGGTCTTCATCCACTGTACGTGTAGCAGCATGAGACTGTTGCCCACGTACACTGAGACGAACTGGGGCTCTCTGGCACAGTGGCTGTGGTCGGAAGAGAAATTGAGAGGGTTAGGTTGGGGTTTGATGAAAGAAGGGGGGAATACAGAAAAAGGAACACTGGGTCATTGCATCATATGTGGGGAAATTATTTTTTCAGACAAACCTGGAGATTGTACTTTGACCAAACTCTTGCTACTGTAATGCAGATTACCACAGCTTTAATAAAAAAAAAAAAACCATAAAATACCATGAAACTAGTTGGACTACAGTAAATGTTGCATCTGCAAGATTTTTGGTGCCATCAGTAATATTAAGGAAGAAATGAACACCATGTGTGTCATGTCAATGTGAAGATGAAAGTAGTTGGGGCTCTTCCCTTAAAAGAGGGATGGGCACATAAAAGACAGGTTACACAAAAAATAATTTATCTACATAATGTATCTGATCATTTTACATACTTGAAGTGACACCCTGATTTTTCCTATATAAATAAAAGGCACATTTTTTAGTCTCTTACCCTTCTCTGTTGCTCACACACTGCAATATGTAGCCTGGTATAATTAGAAGCTGGCGTGTTTGCATGATATCAATAATCAGCATGGTTGTTCAATTATGCCTCTATCAGCACTTCTACAAACTGGGGGACTGACTTTTACAGCCTCAGTGTACCAAAGGAGGCATATAGAGAACAGATTCAGCACTTCCTGCTTATCTAATCTGGACTAGTGCTGGCAAGTTCTTCTGCTGCTGCCGCTGCTGCTGCAATGTGTGATCATGTGAGTGTGCAGAGTCCATATAATTTTCACGGGCTCTTTTTTTTGTCCAAGTTAAATATGAATCCTACCTTATACTGGAATCAGTCAACCCTATGTCTATGTGGCTTAGTATTACATCGTGAAGATGCTTAGCATAGACAATAATAAAATCTTAAAACTGCATGTGGGCCCTTCAGAGCAAGTCCCAATCAACAGAGCACTGTGTGGGAGAAAACTCAGAGGTTAAAAAAATCCTTGACGGGTTGATTGCACTTAGAACAAATTTGCTCACTGCCGTCATTTAATCAACAACGATGATGACTTTGTGTTGAGATCAATCCCTTCTCAGCCAACCTATAGTTATCATCTGTACAGGTGTGCTGGAGTGTGAGGGACAACCTCCCTTTAATAGCACCATTAAAAAGCAATTAACACAATGCTCAGGACTGGCTGAGGACACCCATAAGACAAAAAAAAAAAATGCAATTCACACTTGTTCCATGTGGTATAAAAAATGTTTGGGCACTTAATCTTTTGAAGTGGCTTAATTGCACTGCAAATCTAATAAAGAAACTAAACATGAAATTTTAAGACAAAAGCAATGAATGTTAATGTTGGGCAGAATAATAAATGCTACACTAAATGGGGAATATTCTCTGCAAGCAAAAATGGCCAACCAGTCTTTTTATTTTACATCCTTTGTTAAAAATCAGTTTAGAAGACCCTTATTCTCAGAAGCAGCTTGAGGATAGTTTATCTACTACATCGCTGTTTCTCCCGTCCTCTCTACTCTTCCTCTGGTCCTGGGAGTGGCAGAGGGGACATTGGCAGAGGGGACACTGGTGACACACCCGGGGAGGCGACTGGCACATTAATGGCCGATTTCTAACAATCTCTTCCTTGGCCTTCTGTCACCAGTGGCAGTGGTGATGGTGGAGAAAGGGAGAGGCCCCCACCCCCAGGGTTCTGGAAGAGATGAGAGCCTGGGGAGACAGGTCAGGCTGCCTCTGAGGACACGTTTCTCGCTGAGAAATCATACGGGTCATTAAATCTTGACGGGAACTGTCCTTCGCTGTCTGGGATTCTGCTGGGACACACCAGGGCCAGGGAAAGCAGCCACAGTAAAATCCAACATAAGACAACACTGCCATAGTTATAGCGCAACTGATGACTGCAAAACAGACAAGGGTGCCGCTCCCTCCCTCTCCTCCGTGCCTCCACCCTGCTTTCCTTTTCCCATCCTCCTGTCCCTATCTTGTCACCCTACGCCGCTAAGCACACTCAGCCAAGTAGCGCTCATGTGGCACTTTTATTAGTTCCTATTGCTATCCATAT
The DNA here is from genome assembly GCF_021018895.1 of Seriola aureovittata. Classification (NCBI taxonomy): domain Eukaryota; kingdom Metazoa; phylum Chordata; class Actinopteri; order Carangiformes; family Carangidae; genus Seriola; species Seriola aureovittata. The sequence goes on along the minus strand of NC_079365.1, from coordinate 20,783,377 downwards.
CATTTCCATGGCGTCAAAATGGGACAGCTCTGGGCTTAAACAAACACCACACAGGTCAGTCCCTGTGGTCTACCTCTCCGCTTTCCTGCCTCATTTTGCAGCCCTGATCATTACAGGAGATTAATTAATAAACACAAGATAAACTGATCCAAGAAAAGTAAGAGCCAAGATACAAGCACCAAATATGTCACAGTGGGACTATTTTTAGGCGACAGATTACGCTGTCGTTTGAAGGTGAACTTGATGAAAACTCTGCTGTGAGAAAAGGGGCGGGATAGGCCACATCAACCTAGGTGCTGAGCACAAAATGATGGCAGAATCACAGATGCGCTGTATCTGCGTGACAATAATAAGTTAATTGTTGGCAGTTTGCCTTTCCTGTCAAACATCTGTGCCCAAAGAACAATGACAGAGAAGAAGAAACGGGAAGACAGAAAATCATTTCATTAATCCTAGTTCTGTATTATTTTTGCCCATTTCCTGAAGCAGCTCCCGAAGCGAGTCAATTTTACAGATGACTGCTGTCCATCAGTGGCTATACCAAACAACAATCAGCCTGGTAACACGAGGAAAACAGCAGGCTCTAGAGAGGAGACACAGTGAAGAAAAAAAATATATGTAAGGTAGAAGAAAGGAAGTGTCAACAGGGCAACAGCATCCGTCAGTCTGACACGAAGTTGGCTCTTTCCCTGTCGCTGACTAATGGCAGGGCTGTCCGTTACAAATTGCCCTGTGATTCAGTCTGGATGACACTAGACTGAGAAATCTGGATAGGGTGAAGAGGCGTGAAGGGAAGGAGGCAGAGTCCAAAGCGACTCCACTCTATTCGGGTCAAAGGGTTGTCAGGGTGACAATCAGAGACTTAAGCGATGCCAGCAACAGAGCCAATCTTCAAGAGATGTAGGCAGTGGAACGATACATTTATGCTATAATTTTTCCACAACACTCATGTGGTGAAGAAGAAGATGGTGAAAGAGCTCTACACTGGGCTTCCTGATGCCTCAGTAAGTCTCGATGCATGCTCTGGATTGTACTTGTCACACTGTCGAGGTAAAGCCTGGCTCAGGGCCTTTTTTGCACATGGGCCCACAACCCACTCGCTGTCCCTGTCAAGTGCACAGTCTGTTAAATGAAAAGCAGAAATAAATAACTGGATTTTCCTTCAGTGTAATACCTTGCTAGGGTCACCTAAAGGCACATTTGAGCCTAAATACAGTTAAGCTATTTTATTAAGTGTCTATTTGTGAGAACGAAAATCAATATATTTAGGTTATTAATTTATATTAGTCAATTATCACCAGTAAAAGGACAGAAAATCAGTTTATGTTGGTTTTCAATCCACTTTAACTCAGACAAAGATGGACAGGCCTGCAACTGATGGTTGATTTCTTCAATTAAATTATTTTATTATTAATAATAAATAAATTTCTCCATTATTCAAGTAATAATTTTTCTAAAATGCCAGAAACTACTGAAAAACACCCTGCATGATTCTCCATAGCCCAATGTGACATTCCAAACAATAAATATTCAATTTATAGTGACATAAAACAAAGATTAACAATACATCCTCACATTTGCAAACCTGGAACCTGCATGTGTTTAAGGCATTTATTTAAGTAAAATTATCATTTGTTAAATGCAGTTATCCTTTGAAGAGCTCATAAAGATGTAAGCAAATAAAAGCAAGAAGGCTTGGAACATCCACGAGGTTCACGCACTAGTAGTGTGAGGTGTCCCAAGACACTGGCAGATGTTTGTTTGATTGTTTGTTTGATGTGCGTTCAGGCTTGTCTTGACATGAGGAACACTTGAAATTTTAAAGATAGTGGCTGCCATGTTTCACCGAGTCAGGGTAGCTCCAAGCAACTTATAAACTTCACTCCTGAGAAAAAAAATGAAGCCATGAATCAGCGCTGACAAAGCTGTCTGTTCTGCTCCTGTTAAATGAATAAAACTGAACTTAAAAAGCTAAAGAATTCCTCTGCTGGGACATTGTTAGGTTAGTCTATGTCAAAAGTTGGGGTCTTTAAGCATTAAATTAAGTCTTTTGTGGTTTTGGTGTGGGAGGTGATGAAGCCAGACAGGCTGTCTTCAGGGTGTCATCTAAACCAGCTAAAGAGGTACATAAAAACAAAATGAAAACTTATCTCTGGGTGATATTGAACATGCCAATGCCACTCTGTTGGTTGATGTTGGCAATATAGATAAAAAACATAACAAATCAGTTTCCAAAAGGGTTGTGTTGTCTCTTTTATATTTAGTTTAATTTTAGAGTATGAGTATTTGTTTTTACATCGTCATTTATATTTGGTAAGTTACTCAAGTCGTATGAAACAAGAATACATAGTATACTCTTTGTGAGGGGAAATTTTGGGAAACAAAATGCACTTTCAAAATTTAAAACCAAACTTTTTGTCCAGCATCGATACGTGGTAAAAAGCATACAATAACTGTCTCAACAGGCTAATAAGTTTCTCTCAGTGTAAATTGTTGCCAGTTTCCTGGTTACATCACTGGCATGTTGACTTTCCACCTTGTCCAGTTGTAACAGGCCTAGACTAGACGGGCAATACCAGTGATACTCATTATTAAGTAGAAGCAGAAGGCTAAGAAACAGGTTAAAGCAGGGGAACCTTATCTCTCAATGTTGTAGCTTTTCTACATGCTTACAATGAAAAGGACTTGGAACTGACAATTCAACATTTTTAAGTGTTCAGAACAGCAAGAACTTCAAAGTAAGGATGTTTGAACACTACTTCAGTTTTCTGTATGACCTCTGCCCTCCTGTTCTCCTAAACACAAGTGGTTTAAAAAAAAAAAAAAAAAGTTTGTGATGGATGTACAGATGCACCGCAGTCTGTGGAAATAGCAGTAGGCCATATGTTCTCCAATGTTCTCATGCTGCTGGACTGAATCTTAGCCCATTCCCCTTTCCTTTACTCCCCAGATGTTTCACTCAACTGTCAAATATAAAATCTGCTAAAAAATGTGAAATTACAAACACTACATTCTGTGATAGCCACACTCAGTTTGCTGCACTGTTGTATTATAATGTAAATATGCCTTTATGAATTCAGGGGTTCTTCAAATGTTCAAAGGGGTGTGTTATACATTGAATCTAAGACCAAACACCTCCAAATGACCTGTATTTGGAGAGAAGTTATCCTTATCTATTGGACTCTACAGGAGCAATAAACATCCATGCAATTCAAACATAATCTGCACCAGAACTAAGTTCTTCCCATAAAACAGGGCCTGATAAAAAAATAGCTTACAGAAAAGTAGATGAATAATTGAGAAATATTCATAATATTCATAACTGAAAAACAATGTACTGTGAAATAACAGCTGAAAAGCAGCCTTGGTTCATTGCCCTTTGCACTGGGAGAAAGGTTTTCATAATGGGATTAGAAATGACTCTGAATTCTTAAATTGACTTAACTGGAATCTTAGGAATCTAATACCTGCAGGAACTGACCCATTTTACTGCAAACATCTCCATAATGACCAATGCAATCTGTTTTCCACAGATATTAATATCAACAGCAACAGATGAACGGCTGAACACAAGTCACAAAAGCTGAGTTTTCCTGATAGCAAGCCATCTTGATGGACCAATCCTAAAACTGTCCTCTAAAGAAATTGAGGTCAACAGCAACAATAAATGCACAGGGACTGAAATTGTTCTTTCACATACACAGAATATATGAGGACACCACATGTCTTGACTCAAAAGATGACAGTCTTGTGAGTCCTTCAGAAATTCAATGAAGATGCACAGTTAACCAATTAGCATCAATAGGAAAAGCATGCAAGCATGTGAACCACTCAGTTTAATGGGAAACTTCAAACACACTGACAGTGACTTATGAAACTAGGTCTGAATACATGCCACAAGATTTTTGGCGCACACTTAGCATAGCCTAGTTGTTTCAGAGAAACTGCACAAAATTCACACCATCTCAAAAATGGGTCACTTAATTATGTTCAAAATCAGGCTATTAATAGCTCTCAACACCCCCTCCAAACACCTCCATCATCCTGATGTCTCCACTAATCGAACAACTTGTTTAATAAAAACGCTGACTAATTATGAAACTTTGGACTATGAAACTGAACTGAAATAATTGGGCAACTATTCAGTCATTCAAAATAAATATGTCTTACAATCACTGTCACAGAGACACAATAATTTCAAAAACATTCAAACATTTACTATAACAGATCCCATGCAATGTACAGTAATTATATCCTGAAATTAAATTACAACTTTGTAAAGCTTAAAATATTACTGACGCCATGGCACAAGTATCAATTGAACTGTAAGGTATTATTTGAGGCTGTAGTCTGAGGTGGTCTTTATCATAATGTAATTACATTTACTATTGAATTGTTACATGTTATACTGAAAGGTGTTTCAAATATTTTGCCCACCCCTTTAAAAGAAAGAGTAGACTAAATATGGCAGTTTCAGCATTAGTTTTGTAGCTAATAAACTGACAGCTGAGAGTAAAAGGTATTTGGAATATGTAATATCTCTTATCTTAATAAAAAATTAAGATTACATTATCCTGCACCTACCCCACAGTAATAAAGTAAATACTTCAGCAGTCAAGAAGCTGCTGACACTGCAAAAACATGAGCTATTACTTCCAAAGTCTGGCAAAAATACAGCCTTATCTGTTACATAATTATCTGAAAGTTGGGAGTTAATATTTGCTTGGTGCTCATTTATGCCTCATTTCGCACTTTGGACGTTATTGGGGGCAGGACCAGTCATTTCTAGTTAATATATCATTGTCTGTGAACCTTCTCCTCGATTATCTACATAGGGTCAAGACTGAGTGTGAAATGAAACCCCTATTCAAAAGCAGCGTGTGTACAGTTGAGTAACTGTAACATTACTTAAAATGCGATTTTAGAGATGCAACGCTGTTTTATTACTACTTAAACAATCTGAGACCGATAGCTACATTTAAAGTGTTTCGTGATGCAGATAAACGTAAATCATGTGTGTTGCTTCTTGCTATTTCCCCACATGATGAAACTGAGCAGTCGCGGTTGCATCATTGCGTGGACACAGCTGCAGCTGTGTAACGTGTGCTGACACCTAGCCTGCTAGCTTATCGGCTAGCTAACAACTACTGTCAAGGTTTCACAGATTGACAGGACAGAAAACACAGCTAGCGACGAACTGCTGTAAATTGTCTTCTATTTGGTGACAACTGCACAGCTTGCTCAAGCACAAGTGGGCAACTTCACCCCCACGACTGTAGTAGAGGCTACTGACCAACATTAACGTTAAGCTAGCTAACAGTTCAACTGCAGAGAAACGTCACCTAAATTACCCAACTGAAAAAGAGCGTGAAGAAAACAATGACTCATAAATTGTACCCAGTGATATACCTACCCGTGTGAGTTGTCTCAGAGCGAAGGACAGCATGTTTCCAGTTCTCAGGCCAGAAGAAGGAGCAGCACAGACAAGAGAGACACACAGCTGACGAGGTCTGAGAGCGCTGTTTGAAGTTGTTGGCAACGGCTGGTTACGCTTATCCTGCCGAAAGGATTGATGGGAATCGTAGGCCGTTGAGAGGCAATTACACAAGCCAGGAGTGTACATACAATATCCATTCATAAACTCATCTTCTTACAGACTACAGTGAGAGACTGCAGCTTTCAGTGATCCGTTATTATTATTATTATTAGTTTCTGAAATCACCCAACATCTCCATTTTCAAAATGATCAGCGAGTTTACAGTGGGTGTTGTGAATACAGACCATACCTCTCAACTTTGATAAAGCAAAAATATGCCAAATTTTATGAAATTTACTAATGTTAAACTCATCTATCTAGGAGATGCATTCTATTTCAATGGATTAAATCCAGACCTCCAACTGTTAACCAGTGGTATGGAGAAATCTTTAAAGTTCTGTCAATGGAGCGTTTGAGTTCAGTTTTAAAGGGAAATGAGAGGTCTTTTGATAAGTTGTGGGTGCCTTTCCTAAACCTGTACAACAGACTTAGTACGCAGAGGATGTTGCAATGTAGACTGGCGCATTGATTTTGTTTCATTGCCCTAGCTGTGTATTCCCTGATTCATGTGAAATTTCTAAACTGTGAAGAATCTAAGAATTGTCCATGTAAGGTCCCATGCTGTCCCATGCTTTTTTCTCTCTCTCTCTTCTCTTCTCTTCTCATCTTCTTTTTCTTATCTCATTTGGTATATGTGATTTGCTCATATCTGCCATTTCTGTTGTGTGTGTTCAGTGTTCTCTGTCTGTTTTTTAAGACTTAATATATATATATATATATATATATATATATATATATATATTTTTTTTTTTTTTTTTTAAACTCATCTATAAATGCCTAAATAATCAGGCTCCAAAAGCAAAGTTACCACGTGGTTCCTCTCAGCTGCCTCAGCAACAATAGGTGTGTGCACTGGTGATTGTTAAGTGTCCTTTCATAAATCCTCATTCGGACAGACAGCTTTTTTTCTGTTTCTGTTTCATGAGGAACTCTTTGCCCCCAGAAGTCAAACTGGATCATGACTGGGATCATTTTAATCTCTGATTGAAACAGTTTTTAAAGACAGATCAGTCATGTCGTCATGAATGATCTAGTGCTTGTTGTATTATGGTACTTTTATTGTATCATTGTTTGTTTGTGTTTTGTGCTGCTCTGTATGTATTTTATAGTTGACTTTTATGTATTTTAAAAGCCCATGTAGGTACAGGCATAGCAAATTAGCCTAGACTATAAACACTGTGGTTTGTGTTATTGGTTCATTCTATATATTTGTCCCCATACAAATAATGTTAAAAAAAAAATAAAAATAGAGGAGCAGTTGTTTGTCATGGATGATATACTGTGTGTTTAGTACAAACAAATAATAAATTGTTCATGGACACATAAAACTGTGCTCTGATAGCCTTGCGGGGAAATCTTGAGGAGGAAAGTTAGTGAGTACTTTGCTTAGTAGTCAATTTGAACAGATTTAGTAAGAAAGTTAAGGGTTTGACTCTCAGCTCCTGGTGATTTGTTTGGGGACTTTGAATGTTAAATAGATATTTGCAATGCGAATAGACTGTAAATAAAGATGGACGTAGCCTTCGTGACGTCACCCATAGGTTTCTGAAGAATGGTTTTTAAGTTCAGAGTGGGCCACTCCATCATCGCCAGTGCCCAACTCCACCTAAGTCCTGGCTAATCCAAAAATGGGCAAAGAGGTGGGGTGTGTGTGGAGCCAAGACTTAGGTGAATGCTGGTTTGTGGCAAGCATACGCTCTCCCGCCTGTCACTCAAAGCGGCATGACCTCAATTATGCATAACTTTATGCCTTAATAAAATTTAAAGGGGTTTGTTATATACAAATTCAACCCAGTACAGTTGACACAAAGGAGGAATTAGCTGTAGAGACTAAAGCTGTTTTTTGTATCAAGCTGTAAACATTTTTATTGTTTTTTTTTATTGTTTATTTCTGCTTTAAAGTTGGAGTCTTTGGGTAAAGTGGCCATTTGAAGAACTGCAGTCTATAGCACTTCCATGGCTTCATTTTAGCCCTGGAGTTTGTCGCTTGGTGGCACCTGATCAATGCATCAAGTGATCCTATATTGCCGTGTAATATACAATCTTTAATATGAGCATTGTCTCTGTGTAGTTTATTTCTTAGTTTATTAGATGTTTTTTCTTGAAATTCTGGGAAACATACCTGGACAAACAGGTACAGACAGATAATCATAATCACACACACATAAACAAACATGCAATCACATTTAGGGTCACTCACAAAGGATCCACAAAAACTTGTCTGGTGATTCTTCACCGAACAGCTGTAAAGCATCTGTGTAACAAAGAGGGGAACTCCAGTGAATCTGGGTTGCAGCAACTCCATCAATCTCCGTGGCACGACTTTCCACAGCAACTTGTGCAAGATACATGGACATCCCTGGACCTTCATCTGAATGTCATTGATCAAGAGCATAATAGGGTATTGAGCCAGAGTGAGATGAAGATTCAATCAGCATTGACTGTGTATTATCTAATGAAATTCTGAGCACCGTTACCTTTAGAAAAAGTGGGCAGAGCGAAGAGCCAAAGACTCTGTGCTGGAAGAGGAAAAATGGAGTCTGTGATCAAGGAAGAAAAAGAGTTAGTCTGAGATAGTCTGAAGCGGAGGTGGGCAATTCGAGGTGTGTTTGTTTAATTTAATCAAGGAGAAGATTGGTGAGTTAATTGAACTGATTGAATACTAGCTGAATATTTTTTTTAGCAATGGTGTAAATATCCTGCATTATCCATCCATAAGCTCATATTTTTAGTATGAAGAAAGCTAAAATAAAGTAAATATTATTACGTGGCTGAGATTATAACAGTGGCAGCAGTGATACAGCAGTCAATAAAATGTGAGGAAGCCTCTTGGAGGTTTAGGTGCAGCTGAAAAAATGTTTGCTCAGGTGTGCAATACTTCTTTTGCTTGCATGATCACACAAACAGAAATCTGTCACTCACATTACTTCTAATACAAGACTTATTTTTCTTTTCAGTTTCAGGGTATATGTAATTAAAATCATATCAGATACCTCCTTAGGATTCTATTACTGTACATACCAACTCCCTCAAAAAGCGTCAAACATTATCATCATCATAAGAATGTTTCACAGTTGGTTTTTCATGTTGAAATTCAATCCATACCCAACTTTCCTTCAATATTTCAGAAAATTAAAATTACATATCTTCACAGAAAGCTTGGGCATCCATTCCTAATCAGAGTGAAATGTAACTTAATTCATAATAGTGTCCTTGCTGAGTTAGATAATGTGAATATGCTGCACAGCTTGTGCCCTGCAATTGTGCTCCTAGCTCTGAACGAACACAGTCACCCAGTAAAAGACAGACAGACAGTTTAAGAGATTTTAATGTGCTTTTTCATACAGTATATTGTATGCATATCCAGCATAGCATTTCTCATACATATAACTCTCTTATATCCAGGGTTTGAAACGTAGAGCTGAGAGGATGATTAACAGTCAGTCTACCATAACATTACATATGCCATACATTGATGGCACAGCACAGCTGCCTCAGAGGTTCACTTTGCACTCAGAGGGCATAATACTGATTCCAGCTGTCTTCAACCGAATTCTCCAACTGCAAAAAGTAATAACACTGAGAAACAAATATCTAAAAACAATAAGTGTGCTGAGGTTGAGTACATTATTTACAGAAAAAAACAAACAAAACAAATACAAAGTTGGAAAATAAGTCAGAGAAATCAGCCATATCCTAACCATCCATAACTCTGATTATACTTGATTTAAATCCACAATTCACAGCAGTTTAGAGGCAAAAAAAACTGTCCCCTGCATCTTCACCGTAATCAATATGACTATGACTTCCATCAATATCATTATTATCATCATCATTGTCATTAACATTGTCTCTTTATTCTCTGTTCTCGGTTCAGTCTCACTTATTTACCCAAAGTAAGGGTGCTCACTTTGGAAGTTGTAGTCCGGACACACTTTCTGAACCAGCTTGTAATCGATGCTAAAGAAAGAGATGAAAATGCAGATCACCTTGAAGGGTTTGGCACAGAGCCAGGCAGCGTGGGACTGGGTGTGCTCCGTGAAGCAGGTCTGAGACGGATCGTACAGGCAGGGTTTGGGCTTCTTGGATCTGTTGGTTTTCTCATACTCCACTCGACAGTTAAATGTCTTTGACTCTTTGGGGTCGATGGTGGACTGCTGGGTCTCCTGGATCTGGACGTCCTGCTGGGTGTGGGGGTGCAGTTGCTGCTGCTGGAGGACCTCAAACTCCACCACTTTGGTTGGTGGCACGATACTGACCGAAACATTCCCCAGGCTGGACGAGTTGTGGCGGAAGTAAACAGTGAACGTACCATTGATGTGGTCCACGATCTTCCCCGTCACCAACAAGCTGAACTTCATGGTCTTAACGTTGAAGTAGAAGTCTCCCCAGCCGAAGATCTTCTTGGTCTTCATGGCTGTCTTTAGAGAGGGCTTGCGCTTAGAGCGGTAGCCTGTCTGGTCCAGAAGCAGGGACTGGTTCCGGCTCGAGTCGTACGGGTTAAAGAAACTGTAAGTGGGTGGCTTGGATTTCATGGGTGTCTGGTCGATGGAGGTGGAGAAGATACGGGTTTGGTACGGAGGCTTAACTACTCCTCCTGTCGTTCCTCCAACTGTACCTCCATGCCCCATGCCATATGGAAGAGTCTTCATCACCGACCCCACTGGGCCAAGGTCTGAGAAGTCCACCTGCTTCTCCAACCCTTGGACCTGAGGAAGAGAGAAACAGGAAGAGGAAGAGGGAAACTTAATTGACAACATGCCAAAGGCTATTAAATTTGTCAGCATCATCATTTCAGTAAATGCCCCAAAAAACCCACATTAAATTAGGTATAAGTGACAAATTCACTTGTCCATCAGAAGCAAATGAGGAAACAGTATGATATTGTTATAGAGTAAAAAATGTCCTTGTATGGAGGAGGGTCAGGGTGGATAGATAGGTCAACAAAACTTTAAACTTTGCCAAGGGAAACCCCATGTTTGTTTTCCATCTCCTACTCACAGTCAATGTTGGTTTGTTTTAACTTTAATCATCCCCTGACCATAACCATTATTATATTAATGACATCACAGGATCCCTAACCTTGACAATATGGTCATTTTCACCCAAATCGTGATCTTTACCTTTCTGTAACCATGTTGTTTTTGTGCTGAAACCTAACCAAACCTTATCCATAGCATTGTAAAATCATAAAATGGATTTATTGTTACAGTGATTTGTAACAGTTATCGAAGGCACTGACAAATGATGTTATCCTGTCTGTATGGGGCATCATTCTGGAGGGCTTCATTCAGAGGACTTGTTGTCTTCTACAGTTACATCTAATCTTAACTCAATGCATTTTTCCTGGGGGCAAAACACAATGTAAAGCTGGGCAAACAGTGCACGTTTTTATTAATCTTGTATGTTACGTTAAATTGCACTGTATGTTTTAAAGTAATTTTTTGGGCTTTTTGCCTTTAATGGACAGGACAGTAGAGAGACAGGAAATGGGGAGGCAGAGAGAGGGGAATGACACGCAGGAAAGGGCCGTCCAATGCGGGAGTCGAACCGAGGACCAGCTGCAGCGAGGACTGTAGCCTCTATATATGGGGCGCCTGCGTAACCCACTGCGCTATAGGTCACTCTTCTGCAGAGATCTTTTTTACCTCACATGATTTTTATTTCTGCGAGCATCCAAGTTGTTAGATGTTGCCATGTTTCATCTCTTGAATTCAGGAAAACAAAACCATCTATTTTTATTAACACACTTTAATTTTGTTGTCAGTGTTGCTTTGGAGAGAAAAACAACTCTGCATGTAAGGTAATGGATGCAAGCCTTTGTTTGTTCAGACAGCTTTCTGCCTTTAATCCACAGCCTAGGTGGTTATTCACAGGGCTGATTGACTGGAAATCTTCCTCTCCTCTCTTTCATGTCTCATCAATCACATCACAGCCATGCTTCCATCCATATGCATATATGTGCACACACACTTTAAAACAGACACACACTCAAGTGCACAGACACATTCGCACATGCAGACTTCAAGCTTGAAACTGTCATGAAGTGACAGGAAGAAGTATTACAACCATTCGCAGGGGTTACATGTGCTTCCCCTGAGGATGCTTTTGGATGGAGTTTAAAACTATTCTCCAAGTGGATAAACAAACCAAAAAATGAAAAAATAAAAAAATAAATAAAACCTAAATGAAAAGCATTTCAAAACAAGAACAGGATCAGATTTTTGTGTCTACTCATACAAGGACAGTTTCTGTCTCCTTTCATTCCTATCCAGGGCAGTGGAACGGACAGGTTTGTGCCAAAGCTCTCCTCATCTTTCATCAATCACTGAACCTAATAACAACTCCACATTGCTATTCGTAGAGGCAACAGTGCACTCAATACAGCTCCTAGTCATTCAATTAATGTACCTATTTCTGTTGGCCATTCATTAACATGCCCGTAGAGCTGATTTCTAAGTAGATTGATTGAGGAGAAAATAACTGAAAATTTATTGACCACTGGAGGAATAAATTACCCAAAAAAGCACAGAAGGTGTTGATAAATGACTAACGACTAGAATAATGACCAATGAAGATTTTTAACAGACAATGACTCCCTTTGTTTTGGTGACAGAAGGCCTATGCAGTGGTCTTGCAATTTTGAGCCCAAGAATTGGTGATGCGAGCTGACTTTGACAGGTAGGAATAAGCCACAGAAAAACATGAGAATACGTACAGCAACAAACAGAGTGCACAGTGCATGCAAGATGGGGACTTCCTGTGAATGCGCTGTCAGCAGTGCTGTCAGCTAGCTCCATGTGTTGCCATCTGTCAGGCTAACACTCTGCTGGTGCAGTCCTAATCACTTCTCAAGCTGATGGCACGGAGCTCGAACTAGCACCATCATCATAATCCTTAACCATCTTCAGCAGCAACATCACGCCATGAACCTCAATCTAACCTTCAGGGTCAACTGTATGAAGCTCAAAAATGATTTTGTGTTGGGGTCTGAGGTCGACACGAGTCTTTTCGAAGGGGGGGGGGGGGCGCAACTGTACACAGTCAGCAACTTTAAAAACCATCGATTAAGTAGAAAAAGATGAGTGTGGAGAGAGGGCTTCTTCTTCTGTAGTGCGAAAGTAATAAAATGCCAACAGAAACCAATAAATAGATGGACTTTCTATTAGCATAAATATGAAATTTTTTCTGCTTGACAGTAAATCCATTTAAAGGGTGAGGATTTGTTAGAAGAAATATCAGATATTTTCTCTTGACATGAAATCCATAAGCTATAGACTTTTTGCAAAACAGCGGATGTTCGCTATAAGGTCATATCAGGCTGCTGCAACCAGCGACAGATTGACGGTTTGAAAAATACAGCTTCACCCTTTTCTTCCTCCTCAGCCTCTATTCAGGTAGGTTACAATGAGTGAGAGGTAAGTTTTGCTGGAATAGCCAGGGGGATGTTGTTGGGGCAACGGAGAGGTAATGAAATACACACTGGAGCATGCACACAAACAAACATAGTAGACTCAATACATTCACACAGTGAGTAACTCAATTACAGAAGCTTGTAGGTTTACAGTTGAAAGGAACTTACAAACTAAAATGTGGCAATTGCAATTCATCAGTCAGCCTCGTATTAAAATTTCAATACTACCATGATCATAAGTTCAAGAATAACAGTAATAGACATTATGTCTTTTGGTGAATGGTATTAACCAAAGCATATTTTAGTCCCATACAGGCATACATCGGTGACTTTAGTGTAAGAGACCGAAAAGATACTGTATGCTGTGTCTATAAGCCCTGGACTCAAACTCCCAAAACGCCACGACTGTGAGGGAATAACTGTGGTGTAGGTGGTTCAGTTTAACCAGTTAAAGTATCAACAGAGTATCTATCACTTTGAAACACAGATTACAGAGGCTGCAGGGCTGCAGACTTCAGAATCAGCAACACCAGAATCCTTACGGGTAGATACAGAGGGATTGGATAGAAGTCAGAGCTCTCTAACCTTTGCACTGACAGCTGTCCGGGAGATGAGTATCACAATTTAAGAATGCAAGGATAATTAAAAATAAGGGTAAAATAAAGCACCCAATTTGTGTTGAAGTTAATTTTGTTATCACAGTGGCATGAACCAAAAGTTATCTATAAATTGGGTGCCTTCTTGAAACACCTTTTACATTGGATTCAGTCGTTTTTGTTCCATGTCATTCCTGTAGTGTGCCATTATCTTGTCGTTATTGTATGTTGCTTGCAGTCCATGCCATGAAATTGCTGACTCGAGTCAATTACATGACTCAGAGTCTGCAGCCATGCTAGAAGCTGTACTGTGAGGTTGTAGTCAGGCACAGCTGTGTTTTGCGGTAAATGCTGACATCAGCATCAGGGCGATCCATCCCAATAATTGTTGAGAGACATTTTACTCAAAACCACAAATGTCAACCTCACGGTACCGCTAGAGGAAAAGTCAGGGGATCACCATCATTGTCTGGGAAACATCTATTTCTGTACAGAATAGTTAGCGGACAGGGAAGATGCTGAGATATTTAACAGGACGAGTGAAAATTTTGACCTGCTGGTGGCGCTGGGGAAGAAATCAGGGGATCACCAAAGTCATTACAATTCATCCCCTGGGGACAACAAGTGACTGTACAAAATTTCATGCAATCTATTGCTGAGGTATTTCGGCTTGGATCAAAGTGGTGAAACAACCAACCAACTGACATTTCCCTCCCTATCGAGCCACACAGTTAACATGGTTAAAAATCAGACTCTGAATACAATGTGGTAAAATCAGCAATGAGAGTATGAAATTGCTGGTGAAAATCTGTTTTATACAAAGCACTGAAGTTACACACAACAACTCTACCGTTCCACTGTCTACTATTCATTAAATGTGAACCAGTCATACCGAGGAAAACACCTTTTGAAATGTTTTTCTCATAACGCAGGAAACCAGGTTGAATTCGCTTTTCAACCCATTCAGCCGAAAATAAATGACTTAAAAGTAAATGTCAGTAGAAACTTGACTTGAGGGGATGTTAAAAGTTCCCCTGTTGTGTCAATAAAGTGCTCCCAGCCTGCAAAGGTCTACTGCAAAGCTTTACGCATGTCAACATGGCATTAATGTTTCCTCCATTCAGAAATGAGATTCCTGTTTGGTAGGAGGCTGGAAGAAATCATAGAGGGGGATGGAATAAGTATTGTGGTGGACTTATACATATGTATGATAACAGGCAACTCAATAACAGCACAATCATAGAAAGAACAATCAGATTACAGAGCTTGGGAGATAGAGGGAGATAGTGAGGAAAATGTTATTAGTGGAGAAGTGAGATGAAGGGAGGAGAGAGTAAGGAGATCTTGTACATTTTCTAGGGAAGGGGAACATGAATCATTTTTAACTTCATTTTGAGATTCATATGAGCAAAAAGCATCCTTAGTTGCTCCTTAGATGGGAGGCCTATAACCTATCTGGAAGTACATACAAGAATGAAATGTAGGGATTGTTCAATGAGGAGATTATGAGTGCAGCTCAGACTTGGAGAGAAAAGTGAAAGAAAAAAAAGAAAGAAGATGAGACACACATACAGGCAGAGAGGGAGGGGTTTAAAGAGAGAAAGTGGAAGACGAGACTGGGCGGTGAGGGGCTTCACACTAACTTAATAAATAAGAGAAGGTCAGAAGAGCTGTAGAATTGACTGCTGAAACCTGATATATCACATGCCACCACAATTAAGATCTTTTTTCATCATTAAGGAGGCTCTTGGATCAATGGTAGCACCACTGCTTCTGCTCTCTCTTGTCTTTCACACCCTCTCCGTCTATCGGGTATCTGGTCTTCCGTCTACAGTTCACTCGCTCTCACATTCATCCATAACTTCCACACCTCCTTCATAGCGAGAGTATTTGAAAGGAAATGGACCTCACTCTCCAGCCCACATCTGACTCCTGACTCCTGCCTCCTGTGTCTTGCTTCCTGCCCTCGCATCCCTCCCCCTCGAGGACTGATGAGAAGATGAGAGCTCCTTGTCTTGGAGCTCTCTCCCAGGCTTGTTCCTTTGTTTAATTGGAGTTTTATTGGTGACAATCAATCCATTTCTATCTGCGCTCCAGGCTGCATTGATCTGCTGTCACGGAGAAGAGTCAAATGTACAGTTCCACTCCCACTGCACTACTGATACAAGCTACTGATAGTTTTTCTTTCAACTTTCTGTTTCTACTACTTTAGAGCTTGTTGTGATTAGAAGCCGGCTCACCTCATATTTCCTCTAGAAGAGTAAGAGATGCTGCAAAGTACACTAATTCGGGCTAAGATGTTGTGAAGCTGAATACACATCAGTTTTTACTTTCAAGTCCGTGTTTACTTTAAATGCTCCTTCACCATTTCTGAGAGAGGTAAATGTCATGAATCCGCTCGAGGTGCTTTTGGAATGCTGAACATCTTAAGGGTAAAATGTTGTCTCATTGTGGTACTGAACATCAAAGATTAATTTGTAAAAGAAATACAGCCACAGCATTTATACTGCAGTATGAGTCGTGTTGAAAATCCTTTCATTTCAACTATCCATTTCACTTCCATATCAGGTGTTTAAATGACCCTCAAAACCATGAATAACTTACAATAACTGAGCAAGTGAAAGCGAGAGTTTTATTTAGGCTAGTGAAATTTCCAAAATTTCCAAGATGTAGTTTTCGTTCATGGGGTTGTGATGACCAGTGCACACTATTGCTCCTTTTTGCAGATAAGTGTGAAGTGGAAGTGATGAGGGTCACTGCAGTTTGCTGCTGGAAAACAATGGAACAATCCCATCAGGTTTGGAGATGGTTGCTCCCACAAGTGAAGGAGTCTTTGGTGACATTTGAGAGTAAGATGGAGATAAAAGACCAACAGGTAGACTGCGGTGATTATGATCTACATTTCTGGTCATGAGCTGTAGGAACTGAATGAAAGGAGAATATATTTATGGATAAAAATCTGCTGAAATCACACAGTAAAACTTCTGGTGGACAGAGTGCAGGACCCAAAAGCAGACTCAAGATGCAGAACAGGTAGGTTTGAAAAAGATCTTTACTTGGGGATCAGCAAAGAGCAATCAGAATCAGCAGGCAGCAGGACACTAGCAACAGGTCGTCTAATCAAGGAAACAGGTTTCAGGTAGGTAACAAGTACAGGCAAGAGGCAGAGAGGAATACTAAGATGTAGAGATGTAGACAAACTGGCTAATACTAATAACAAACTGCAGACCTCACTGTGTGGAACTCACTGGAATCCTTTCTTTAAGGTAAAACGAAGCTGACAAACTGTATTTAATGTGGACAGGTCATGTCATGGCAGATACCCACTGAGGTGACTTATTGGTTACCAAAAAAGTAAATGGACTGCACTTATATAGCAGCTCTGTAGTCTTAACAACCACTCATAGTGTTTTATACTGCTCTACACTTCAGTATCTGGCTTGAGGACACTTGAGGAGCCGAGGATTGACCCAGCAACTTTCACATTAGTAGACGACCTGCTCTGCCCCCTGAGATACAGCCGTTCCCAAAGTTGGCACTGATACTGATGTGGTGTATCAGATTGGTGGATACCCGCTGATGTTGGTGTTGGATATGGCGCCGCTCATCCTTATGGACAGGGTGCAGACTTCAGACATTGAGAAGGAACTTGGTGGCGCTGCTACTTCCATTGAAAGGATCCAGTTGAGGTGCTTTCGGTATTTACGGTTGTTGTAACATCATGTAACACCTCAGGGCAGACCTATAGGTCTCATCCCAGAGATTACAAATCCCACTCGCAACATGAACACAGTATGATCCCGCTGGGGAGGAAATGGCTGAAAGGAAGAATGTCTGGGCTACTTTGCTTAGCCTGCTGCCACTATGACCTGGAGCTGAATAAGTAATGAAAATGGGTGGATGGATATCTTTGGGCAAAGCTGTCAACAGACACATTTAATGTGACAGAAGTTGAACCTTTTCCTGTTCGGGCCAGTGATGTGCAATGACTTATGCTGATAAGCAAGCACAGCCGAAGAATCAACTACAGAAAAGAAGGAGAACATCCTTCTGAACTGCCAGTACAATATATAGAGGAAAGTATAGAGGAAAAATCACTTCTATGGTAATCTTCAAAATATTTACCATTAACTGACAATGACATATTGCAGCAACAATGCAGTATCCTGTATTTTCCTGCCTCAATATGCTTTTTCCATCCTCTCAAGCTTACTGCAGATCTTGCACAGAGAACGCTACATCTTGATTAACAGACAGGCAAAGATATTAATATGATAACTGAAAAGCAAGACAGAATTAAAATGCTTGGGTATTATGTTACATGGTTAACTGTAAATATGTAAATTGAAAAAAACGCCTGTGAAAACCTTCTTTGCAAAAGGAGTTATTAAAGTTGCTCCACAATGCACTCCTTGTCCTTGTCGTCACACATGTTGATGGAAGTGATTGTAGACGACTTCTATCGATGTGAGATGATGAATCCAGTGTCATTTGCTCATTTTCCCTAGCCACAGTTGCCTTGTAATGCTTAGGAAGAGAATCTGTTGAGGTTATTTTCTAATGCGCGAGGAAAGTTTCCACACTGATCTGCACGTGTATAATAATGCATACAATATCGTAACTGATCTCAGAACGGTGGAAGCTGAGTCAAGGGCAGCTTGACAAGCACATTTATCCGACCAGCTATAGCTAAAGCTAGTCCCCTGTCAGCGATCCCTGAATCATACACAATGTGCAAGCATCCAAAAAATGCTGCTCGTCCCTCTGCTTGACAAGCCCCATCCTTTGTCAACGGGACACGCCAACAAACATGACGGAGCAATAGATGCAGCGGCTGGTGGTCAAATTGGCTTCCAATGACTACAGCCTACTGCGGCTACAAGAGGGCACTAAATTACAAGATGGCTGCAAACAGGCAATATCTGATCCTTAATCGGGCAGAATGCTGTTCTGAGATGTAAGGAGAGATTATCACTTCCACTTCATTATCGTTCTAATTGATGTCTATTTTTAGCTTTAGCTGGTCAAGCTCTGCTTGCTTTGCTTGTCCTGGTGACACGCCTCAGCAAAGTTCTCATTGCTGCTGTAAAGATGGAACTAATTTGTGAGGCAAATAAGAAAGAGAAGCTGAACTGAACATATTTAGGTGCTGGTAGCGTAGTGCTGTGGCTCAGACATGTCCAATTTTTACCAGCAGTGACTCCACTCTGTTTTGACAACGATCATATAACAAAAAAAGGAACTTTGCTTCCTCCCTCCAAAAAACGGAGAACTGAAAATGACATTTAATTACAAAAAGCAAAATAAAGCCAGGAGGAAAAAAGATAAACCAGTAGGGGGAGAGAGAGAGAGAGAGAGAGAGAGAGAGAGAGAGAGAGAGAGAGAGAGAGAGAGAAGGGGCAGTAAAAGCGATTTCGCAGTCCAGTGGTGTCGCTGGATTATCATGAAAATGAAAGCTACTGAGTCAGGGAGTATCAGGGAGCAAGGAAATGGAGCCGGGACAGATAACACAGTAAGGGAGAAGAAGAAAACGAATAAGAGAACGAGTGTAGAGAAAGCAGAGAGGTCTGTAAGACAATATGAGGTGAAAGTGCGAGGAAAGAAAGAAAAGGTAAAAAGACAATATATATACGACACACAGTAAGATTATGAGTGCAATAAGACAAAAATGAGAATCACTTCACCCCATAGAGAATAATCAGAGGTTTCTTGAGAAGTAATATCTGTAATATTGTTTCAAGAAGACCAGCTCAGCTCTGAAATTATTTTTGTTAAAGAAGGGATAAAGTCCTCTTCCCATGTATCAGGCCAACTTTAAGTATTCTGAGTGATCATGAGCAAAAGTTTCACTTAAAAGAATCATTACTTTTTGAGTAAGCCAACATCTTGTAGCATATACAGCAAATAAAACGATATTAAAGTGTTGTTTGGATCCAGCATCTACTGAAGAAATAAAAAAAGAGGGAGTAAGAGATAAAACAAGGAAATAAAGAAAAAGAAAGAAAGGAAGTGAGACAGTACTCTGCCATTTGATGTCTACATAAGAGGATTTATGAAGGTATTGTGTGCTGGCTTAAGTGTTATATGCTGACAATATTGCAAAATATTGCAGATGCCTCTAAAATTGGACTGACGGGGAAATGTAGAAATCCTTGTGGCGTGCAATGAAACACATGCTTTTCTGCATTTTTCTCTGCTGAGTTTTTGCATCTTAAATTAACCCTGGAGAGTTAAGGAAAAAACTGCTTGGAAAATATTGCAATTATTGTTAAAGCTAGATCAACCTTTTTTTTTTTTTTTTAGATTACTAGATATATACCACTCTCATATCTGTCTGGCAAATGTAAGGCCCCAGTAAGAAGCTGATTAGCATAATTAAGCATAAAGTACCTACTACTTTAAACCTCTTTTATCTGCACACATAGCTCTGCCCAGAGAGTAAGCAGCGCAGCTACAGTAGCTACAGGATTCAGAAACTCCTCGCCACCGTCTCACAGTCCCTTTGACCATCATTCATTAAGATCACAGTAGTAAAATTTTACACTGGTCTGTTTCCAACATATTCTGAACTGATCTTGAGCTGTTTCATTGAGCTGTAAACTACTTCAATGCACATGAGGATCGCAGTGAAGTGAGTCACGGCACTAAAAAGGAACAAGTCCAGCCACAATCATAAACTGGAGAGTTGGTGGCATTACATGTTTTTAGCTAATTTGTGGGAAAAATGAGTACTAACGCTCTGCATCTGTAGCACAAGGGAATAAAAGAAGGCTACATATTCATACAGGCTACTACTACTGTTTTTGTAAACACTTTTTTAAGTCAAGTTTAGATTATGGGACAATGTAAGATATTTACCCACGGGGCTGCATAGTGAGTAGAAACCACTGCCAAATGAACATAGAGTGGTAACAACATCATCACAGGCAGCCTTGTGTGTGGGAGTTTTCATTCATGTCCGTTTAAACAGTGCTGCCACAGACAAATCAGTGAAAACATTTTTCAAATTAAACCAGATGATAAATCCCAAATGAAACAGCAGAACCTTTAGACAGTCCTCCAAGGAACTTTGTTTTTTGTCTATTTGTTTGGACTTTAAGAAAGAAAACTATTATAAAAGATTTGATATGTACATAAATACATCCACATATATATATTCAGATGCACTTACGCCTACATATACTCACATATACTGTAAGTGAGTAAAAAGTCAACAACAGCTTGCGCAGCAGAGGTAGGAAGTAAAATGTATTAAAAAAAAGTATTAAAATATATAAACAACCACTACATTATGGTGTTTTTATGCATACTGGATAATGATTTGAGGGGAGATGATAAAAGCAAAACAGCTGACAGCCAAGAGCTGGATTTACTTACAGTCCTACTCTGGGTAAACACGAATGCCTGTCACAATGTAGGATATGTTAATCTAACAAAATGTAAAATCTCAGTGGCACTGGCCACGTTGGGATTAGTGAAGTATAGGTATTTGAATTGTTACCATGTCGGTGGTGTGGGATACTTTTACCATAATGAGATCTGCAGTGGAGCAACCTAACTCAGGGGAAATCAGCCAAAAATCTGGGACAATCCAACTGCAGTTGCACAAACCACTGCATAAAATAAGAGTTATTAATCAACAAGACTTCAAACCAGTCATGCAACCATCTGAGAGATTAGACAAGACCTGTTGCTGAAGCCATCCTCACACCTTGCATGCAGGTAGCAAAAGACATTCATGGGAACATAAGGGCTTTATAGAAATTTAAAGCTGCCAGCAAGAGAATCTGCATAATTTCAGACTGACCTGATGCTATTTTCAATATTTATTCATTAGGAAAATGTGACAAGAAAGTATAATTTAATATAAAATGTCATCACTCTATCCTATCAGATTTGATCCTATTATCCATTTTATCATATTAGACATTTGTGTTCATTTGTGTCATGATTAGCGTGTCTTGTGGAGTCACCTTGACCTTTGAACACCAAATTCTAATCAGTTCATCTTTGAGTCCAAGAGGCCAAAAAGGTGTTTTGTAAGATCAAAGTGACCTTGACCTTTGACCACCAAAATATATAATCAGTTTATCTTTGAGCACATATCAGCACACAAACATCACATAACATAATTTTGACTCTAAATACTATATACTATATATCCTCCAATATGAAAGGTGTAAGTCTTCCTTCTATTACATGTTATCGGCACCTACTTCAGACTTTTATATAATTCAAAAAATGATCCCAAACCTGGTAAAATATTCCTCTGTTAAGGCATGAGCTTAAGTCTGACTCTTCCAGTGACGAAGAATAATTCTAGCTGCAGTGACGAAGCCTCAACCAAATTCTGCTTTAGATTTTCCTGGTAGTAACTCTGATCTGTCTCTGTATACTGGTAGACAAAGTTGGGGAGATACTGGATTTTTCAAGCCATCCACACAGTTTTCCAATTACTTCTTTCTAGAAAGGAAAAATTAAAGAACTACCTCAATTTTACATTTCCAACACTTTCAAAGGCCAAGATATACAGTCAACCTTTTCTGGTATCAGTGGCTAAAAGCCCCATGTGTCCCCTAAATAACATACGCCTGATAGCCTGATGGGTGAGGAGAGTGGTCCAGTCTTGTTGTTATATTACTCAAGACAATTTAATGAAATCTTACTGGTTAAAAATAGTACCTGTGAATGACCTTATAATTTGTAAATTTATCTCAGGCATCCCTAATGGACCATCCTGTATTTGTTGGTTTTCAATGCATTTTCCTCAATGTTACAATTTAGATCTGCCCACACCGCTCCCCTTCGCCTGGTTTGATGCCTGTGGCCCTGATGCTACTTCTTAAATTGAGATTCCTCCAAAAACATCCCCCTTCTTTGTTCACTAACCTCTTGAAACGAGGAAAACATCTTATCCTTACACAGATCTCCAATCTAATTCAAATTCCTCTCCAGCCAGGATTTCCATAAAAAAGTTCTCTTTCCTATTTTAATGGATGGATTATTCTAAATAGAAGGAGTGCTCTTGTCTGTATTGGGATATACCAAGTGTCTTATGTAACTTCGCCCACACTCCTCTGGACCGCTCTCCTCACCCACCAGACTACCAGGTGTATGGATTTTAGGGGACACACGGGTTTCTAGGCACCGAGACCAGAAAATGTTGATGTTGTTGTCCGTCTCGTCCTTCTGAAAGTAAGATTCATATCAACTTCCTAAACTATAGGAATCATGACCTTGGAAAAGTCAGTAATGGTTGAGATGACATGAAACAATGAGGTTGTAGCCATTCATGTTGTTCGAATAACTCCACCGGTCACTATGTGAAACAAGTATTACTGCAGAATATCATTATTTTATCAGTATGAATGACAAAACATTTAAAATGTAGAAACTTTGCAATTAAATTTGCAAATTGTGGCCTGGTGAATGACTTGATTCTCCTTAATTGCAGTCCTGCAACTTGAATGAACTTTAATGACACTAATCTTATAATTCGTTTCGAAAACACTGCTAATGTGCCATGCCCTGCAATCAACGTGTCTAACATCTCTTTGTGCAGTCTGCTCAAAGGTACACAAGGAGAAAGTTAATACAAACTGCAGTATGCTTTATCTATAAAGCTTTCGCTCTCAGGAGTCTGACTTCAGTGGCCATAGATCAACTGTGTGCAGTAGTCCTCCCTTGTTCCTCCTATCTCACTGATCACATTGGATCAGCATGCCAGAGTGTGTTTGCCCGGCTGGCTGGGTGGGCAGACTTCCCCACATGTCTCCAGTGACGCCACAGCAGTACCTGATCAATCACTAAAGGCAAGTCGTTGGGGAGCCATCTGAGAGAGGAAGGGAGGGGCCACGGAGCGTGGAGGCATCGGTGGAGCGAGGGTGTCTCGTTTGCATGCGGGATGGCAGGCAATGCATCAAAAGATGACAACTCTCCCGGTCTTCCTTAAATAAGGGTGGTGAGACTCTTGCTGGCTGTGCCTTAACTTTAATCATTCATCTAAATAACTGTTGCAGAAGTCTGATACCGGAGGGGGCCGCAGCGGCAGACAGGGCTGCCATTGGTGCAGGGAATATGAGAACTGACTTGGTGCTCCTGGATTTCTCATTTGTAAACGTGTAAACATATATTTGACTCAGATTGCAAAAGCACAAAAGCGCTTGTCCTCATCATCCCCAGCCCCCTCCTCTTCTCCCACTTTTTCCCTCTCTCATAGATTTATGTATTGAAAGAGTTTGAAATTCACTGAGGTTAGACTAAGCAAGAAAGGTTCGGAGGAGGTTCAGGGTACTCAGGCTCTGGCAGCATGAGCGACGAGTTGAGCAGCTAAGTGACAGTGATTGATGCCCTCTGTATTTTGCAACTTATCAAGCGTATATACACACACTCAAGTCTGCAAACACATAAACAGCAGAAACATTTGAGATAAATAAAGAATCAAATAAACACAAGGGACTGGCAAAGAAGAAGAAGAAGCAGAAGGAAGAAGAAAAAAAATCTGCATAATGAATAGAAGAGATGGAGAGAAGGAGGGAGAGGAGAGGCAGAGATTCCCAGCGGGTGAAACTGAAGCCTGGGAGACGTCAGTTGGGGAGGGATACAGGGACACATGGGCCTGTGACGACTCCGACAAGTCACCCAGGCGGCAAAATAAAGCCCGGCTTCCTCAGATTTGTTTCCAGTGCTCATCAGTAGGAGAGCTGGATGACGGATGGACTGGCACTGAGCGCAACGCGAGCGTGTCAAAGTTACTCACCATAATAAAGACCTTCTCTTTTTCCCTCTATTTGCTTCCCTTTTTTTTCCAGCCACCTGCGGTCCAACTGCCTACAACCCATTTCATTTCATTTCAATCTGCCGTGGTTTGTGTCTTGTGCTTTGTCCTATGTGCTTTTGCCTAATAACAAGCATTTACATACGAGAGACTGGTTATTGAGGTTTGTACATTTCCATGTTTATCTTCAAGTACAATGCAACAAGATTTTTTTTTGTTCTCTTTCTTGCTTAATCCCTTCCTTCCCTCCTTCCTTGGAAAAAACTATGACGTGTTTGTTGCTTTCTTCATTTCTTTCATCCGTCATCCTTCCACATCTCCTCATTCCTCCATCCGTCCTTCACTTCATCTCAATGACTGATTAAACAAAAACCTACATCTTTAATTGCTTTATTTCCTTCCTCAGTCCTTCCACTCATCAACCCATCCAGGAGATGAATAGAATTATGACTTGCTCCTGATCCTTCTTCCTTCTTCCCTTGCTTAATTTCTTTCTTCCTTTGTTCTTGTTCTTTCCTCCTCCCTCTATACTTCTGTTATCTCCTCCCTCTGTCGATCTATCTCTCCTTCCTTCAGTCAATTGAAGGATTGTGTCTTCGTTCATTTTCTAAGCTCTCCATCCTTCCTCGCTTTCTTGACCTTTCCATACATTCAGCCATCCATGACTACGACACGACCAGAGTTGCGACTACCTTCATCTCTCCCATCCCTTTCTTCCTGTCAAAGTTCTCCGGGAAGGAACCTAAGAGCACGACTAAAGAGTCTTTACTTTGAAAAAAAACACAACAAAGTGCAAAGGGTCGTCCTGAGGCAAAATTAAAAAAACAAAAACAAAACAAAGGCAAGATTCAAAATGTGACCAGGATCAAAACAGGCAGGGCAAAGAGCAGAGCCCTGGAAAGCTAAGGCACATGGCACAAAGACAATCTGGCAGAGAGCAAGTGGAAACAGGCCGGTATACTAGGGAGCTAATGAGGGAATAGGGGAACAGCTGAGCAGGTGAATGGGGAGGAGGAGCAGGTCAGGTGATTCAACTGGCAGGAAATAATAATAATATAATAATAATAATAACTTTATTTATATGGCACTTATCTTAACAAAGTTACAAAGTGCTCAACAGAGAAATAAAACCAGAAGAGAAAGAGAGGGACAAAGAGCCTGAGGATAGCAAAAGTGAAGACAATAAAATTAACAAGAGCACAGCATACATAATTTCTTCCACCCCTCATGCTTAACTCCATTCTTCCATTCTCCCACTTTCCTTTCTTCCTACTGTCACAGCTCCAGCCTCCCAGTTCCTCTCCGTGGTTTGAGAGTCAGTCAGCTTTTGGGCTGTAATAGGATGATTCGACAAAGATGAAAAGACTAAGCGTTTCCATGTCTGCTCCTCCCCTGCTGTGAAGGATGCTTTCTGTGCGTCTGAGGCCTAAGCCGAGCGGGGCTGACTGGGGATGAGCGGGGGCAAAGCTCAAACCTACGAGGGGATACACGACTCACCAGCTTGGGGCTGGCTGTCTTCACCGGGGCTGATGGCAGAGTTAATTGGAGAGAAAACTGTGGGAGGTGCCACTGAGTAAAACCCCTCAGAGATGCTGGCAGCAGGGCACAACGACATTCCCCTGTTCACTTCAAGGTTATGCACACACACAAAAACACACACCTGCTAACGAGGCCGAAGTGACAAGGTTGCTGTAGCATTATTTGCATAGAGAGCACAAGATTAGCTCCAGTGTGGCTCTGTTCTTTAAGATGAATTTGATTAAAATGAAGGGAAAATTACACATGATAGTGATGAAAATGAGACAAAACACACACATTTGAGCACATAATGTATATAAGTCTTTTTTTCCCCCTTCTCTTGTCTTTTGGATGCCTTTGCCAGTGTATAAATCACCCAGCTTCAAGGACGCAGCATTGGGACCCCTAACTGGGATCTTTCACATCCACCATCTGGATGCGGAAAACCAGAGTGCTGACCAGCGGCACTGCTCTCATTCTGTTCCTCAGGACGAGCCGCAAGATGGGAGTGGGAGGGGTGGGTGGGTGTAAACTGTAGATAGAATCCTAATCAATCCAACGACTGCTTAGTGTATACTAGACTTCATATAAAATCCTCTCTGGAGATGAGGAGGAGTGGAATGGAGCAGCAATGATATTTCGAGAGGGAATGAGAGAGAGAGAGAGAGAGAGAGAGAGGCTGGTACAGACAAAAAGAAAGAGAGAGAAGCTGTCAGTGTCTCTGCTCATCCAGAACTGTCCGAAGCATTCATTCACACTCTCCCTCCCTCTCTCTTTCCCCTTCGCTCATCCTCCTCCAGAGGCCGCGGTCTTCCATCATTCGACTTGCTTTCACACTCTGAGACCCAATATCAAAGTAGATATGAAAAGAAATGAGAAACACAGCATTGTCTTTCCACAGACACTTGTGTTCGCCACATTTATTTGTGTCATGCTATCCACTGGTGTAAGTAAACCTATATCTCTCTGGGCTGTCTGTCCGCCTGCCCGCTGTCTTTCCATCAGGCCGAAAACATTACTGAGGACAGCAGTATTCCTCTTTCGCTCCCTCTGAACCAAACAGGACAGTCACTTTGTTTCAGCTCAGGTCATCTCACCAGCAGGGTGCTGCCCAGCAGCTGATCACTTGGTCACTGTCAACACCCAGATGTGCACGCACATCGGTTAACACACATGGACATCATCCTTGACCAGAGATGTCCACATACATACTGCACAGTCAAATAAACACGTCTGTGCACCCTATGGAAAGATGCATTCTCCCTGTTATTCCTGCATCTATCAACTCTTCAATCCCAGTGTATAGAATTTAAAATTGGTGTAAATGATGAAATCTTTGGAAATACAAAGGAACATACAACATACAAAATGTTTGAGGATAAAATAAAAATCAGGTAGTTATGTCTGTTTTTCCTAAAGCTGAGAATTAAAAATCCAACAATTACATACCTTAGTTACTTTATCATGGCGGAATATCCTGTAAATCTATTAATGCTAAAGCAATCCTGCTTATTGATCTTCAACACCGCTTGCTGTCACCAGAGATTTTAAAATATAATCCTGTTTTATTACAACTTGAGTCATCTTTGCAGCTTTGGCACCTGTTTCTATTGACTATGATAACATTGCACTCGCCATGTTAACTGTTGAGAATAACCCAACCAATGCTAGATTTCCTAGTCCAAATCCAATAATCTATCAGATATCTGTCCATGCATAGTAATCAGATTATCTAAATTATTTTGTCGGTAAGATTTAAAGTTAGTTGCTAATAATCTCTCATTGCACTGGAAACAGTGTAACAAGTACAGCAAGCATCAAAGATGAACCAAGAATGATGTTGAAATATAGTTGTAATAAAGCAGAATTATCCTTTAAGTGGACTGCTTCCTATAAACAATAAGGAAGAATCTCTGATGCTTAGCAGACTCACTATAATGGCCAACCCTAGATCTGTGTGACTCCTGCGAACAGAACCAGCTTCTCCGGTACAGAGCAAGTGTAGCAGACGATTTGTATAAAAGAAAATGTGGCACTGCCATGATAGCTACATTTGTATTACTGACCTGCTCTCATTCACACTGCTTGTGTTGATTCAACAGTGATAAAAGGCTCCGGACAGACCAAGACTTGTGACTAATAGTCCACCAGGATCTGTGGTTCAATTACTGTGTGGGGCTGCTCTCCTCTGTCCCTGGGCTAAACGCTTTACTGGAATAGCTTCAGTAAACACACACACACACACACACACACACACACACACACACACACACACAAACACACATTGAAGCGCACGCCAGATCCCACGCACAAACAAACACACATACACTCACAGCCTTTATAAATGTGATGTCACTGACCAAAGGATATCAACGCTGATACATTTCTCTCCCTCGTTTTTCCCCTTAAAGACATGTCCAGAAGAAACATATTGGAAGATTGGATATTGGCACTATCTAAATGAATGTTTTAAGGCCCCGGGGAGGCTCACTGCACCGTCTGGGTCTTTAAAAATCAGGGGACAGCTGATGAAAAGCCCGGCTGAAGCAGTTTATCCGCAATGAGTGAGAAAACACAGGAAATGAACAGTGACCTGTGAAGTCAATCCTAGCTCTTTCACAGAACTCTTCTGACAGTTAGTGGGTGGGAATTTTAACCATTTTCAGCTGAATTCATAGTTTCACTCGGCTGGCAACTGGTCTTTTGTGAATTCCAATCCAAGGACGCATAATGTGAATCTTGAGCAAACAAACTTGATTTATTGAAAGAAGCCAATGACACTATGTTCTGTGTAGCACAGCTTCCTTTTGGACAATATGTGCTTAAAAGGAAAAACAGCTTATATCAACAGAAGCGACTCGGCCTTGGCATTCACAGCAGCAAACATGACGGACAACGACAGAAGTATGACTAGAATTTTCTTGTGCTCCCCTACTGGTGCAGTCATACTTACCATGACAAAAGTGAACTCACTCACTCGTGCGCACACACAAACGCCCACACGGTGTAAACACAAGACGGGTCTAAAGATCTGGCGCGTTTCCAGAGCAGATGGGTGGGTTGGGTAGGGGAGTGGGGTGAGCACTGGTGGGTGGGTGGGTGCAGGAGAGCGTCAATCTGTCATTTCTAACAAGCCAGGAGACTTGGAGCCAGGGCAGGTCACAGGCACAGGACACACACACGCACGCATACACACACACGCACGCACACACACACGCACGGCCGCTCCGCGTCCTTACGTATGCGTCACATTCCAACTGTGGCATTCCTGCTAATTAGAACACAAATTAATGATCCAAGCAAGTGAGACAGGCTGCCTCCCCCTGCCTCTAGTCAACATTTAGCCTTCCTCCCAGTTGCATCTTCCTCTGCTTTGGCTTGTCATTCTTTTGCTCTTCTCCTTCTCTCTCCTTTTTTTTTTTTTTTTTTTTTAAATCTTTTTTCCCTTTGTCTCTTTATGCACATTCTCCTCCTACGAAGACAGAGGAGAGAAGCACTCTAGGATTGGTGTACAAACACAATTTTTATTAATATGTCAAATAAAAATAAGGCATGATTTGCATACTACAGTTTTGTTGCTATGAAACTATAGACAACCCCTGGTTGTAAGTGAAAGCCGCCATAGAACTGCACACGATGCTATAATGAATGCAAACGCTTTTTCTTTTTAAACATGTTTGCCAAGCTATATGCTTAAACTTTATAATGAAATTTTGTCAAGTTTTAACAGGCAGATGTCTTTTCTGTTTTCTGTGCTTTCCGTGTGAGCTGCCATGCTGAAAATCTCTTCCTGGCTTGATTCTCTCTTGTTTTCCTGGCTGACATTCCACTTCTACAGCATTGTATCTTTCCAGTGTTTATCAATTGATGCATTTCTTCTGGTTATGATGGAAGAAATTAGTCTGATGATTTTTAATCATAAGTTAGCAAGTCATTTCTGCAGGATTTAACTAGCTACTCCACACAGCACTTTGACATCCAGACTGGAAAAGGTCAGACAGAGGTTGTGATGTTACATTAATGTTTTTTTTTTTTCAGTAAGAAGGCAGTGTTATAATTAATTTCAGACTAGCGCTTTGAGAGAGAATAACTTCTACATTCACACAGACTACCTTCAACTGCTATAGGGGTAGACTTTTGACTCTGTTTTTAAATTTTCATGATGCTACCAGGTGTAAAGAAACTATTAGTGAAGCTAGCCATGTAGTTAAATTACAGCTGCCTCTGCCTCTTTGAAAATCCTGCATCCTTTGTCACTCTTACATTATTTTCCCCATAGTGTGAAGTCAGTCAGTGCATAACATGAAGGAACGGTGAAGAATCGGGTGTGTAACTTGCAGAATAAGTGCTGGTAGTTCCCCCAGAGCTGCGGTGCTGAATAAATTGCTTGTTCTGTGATTGTATCTGTTATTCTTTCGGGAAGAACAGTGATAAATTCTTCTGGGGCAAAGTCAAAGAAAACAAACAACAAACTCAATCTGGCAGTGCTCCTCAGAGGTCCAGGACACGTTGCCCACGATGCATCGGTGGAGGGCTGACCTTGAGTGCTAGGCATTAAGGTCAGGAAGCATCATTAGTCCTGCTTCCCCACTGCAAGGCTAAGAATAGGAGCACACGAACACGATCACTCGGTCATCATACGTCCGTACGTCTTCCCGTTCTTGCTTTATTCTTACTCCGATTAATTATTTTTGATCAGGGCTTTGCTGGAAAGAATAAAACAATTAAATATCCTACTGGAGTACATGTGGGTTTAAGTGGGATTAAATGAGCAGCAGAACAGCTCTGAATTGAGTATCATGATCCACACTGCCAAATCGATACGCAACATGTATTGTATTCATTGTCTCTCTTTACTTTAATCCTCCAATCAACTAACTTAAACAAATTACTTTTTTTTTTTTGTATTTTTTTTACTCAGGCTGTTTTTTTAGCATTCATTGCCACATGCAGCGTACACTTATTGTTACTGTTAGATTGTCTCCTCATGGCACATCTTAATACAAAAAAAAAAAAAAATCTCCCTGAAGTAGTTTGTCAGTGACTAGTAAGTATGCCTGTTTTGATTTATTCAAATACATAAATGCACCCTGCTCATTTGAGGAAAGTGTGCTGGAAAATCACACCTTACATGACAAGGAAAGAACATGTTTTTTTTTTAAGCACATACAAATCACCTGCCAGTAAAAGCTCCACACCCTGCATCTCTGTTTCCTTCTCTTCAGTCCCTGTTGGGGCTCTGGCTCACAATCAATACCTTTCACTGCTAAACCAATCTGCAATAATAAAGGCATTACAGACAGGGAAAAATAACACCAAATCTTATTAAATATGGGGAGATGGTCTCTTCCTTTCTATGTCTTCCTGTCTCTTGTTGCCTAGGTGAACAGGAAGCCGCCCCATTGGACAGATTGCAGCGGCTGGTTTGATCCCTAAATGTTCTGCCATGATCAACAGGCTCAGGATCAGGGCTGGTATTGTGGGTTACAGGTAGAGTTTGGAGCTTAGCATTCTGCTCACCTCTCCTACCCGCTATGTATATTTCACAGGATTGTCTTTTATATTCAGTCTGTGGCTCAGTGGAGCACTCATCTTTATTTCATTTTGTGGCATTTTTTAATTTTAGCTGGGATTTTTTATTTTTTTGCAACCTCCACTTTTCCACTCCCTCCATCCTTCCTGACAACCCCCTCTGCTGACTGAATCAGTAATGACATTATGCTTCTTGCACTCAGAAGCTTTCAGCCACACAAACACTAACTTCTAGCAGTCTGATTTCTGCACCGCGTCAGGAAAAGGGAAAGAGTCACATTGTGAACATTCGTGTGCCAATTATTTTGTCTCACGATGAGTAAAGATCTACAAACCAAACATTGTGGCAACTCTGTCACATTTATGTACAGTCACAAATATAATTCAGAAATTATATTTCATGGGGAAATTACACGAAAGGATGGTCATTTATTAAAAGCTCAGTTAACCCAAATCAAACAACCTGAATATATTTGTCTACATATTCCTAGAGGTGTTTATCCATGCAAACATTCTTAACAAATAAAACAAAAACTGTTGGCTAGACTGTTTGATGGGACATATTCTTCTAGCATTCAAATCTTTTCAGTAAAAGTGTCAATGCCACTCTGTAAAAACACTTAATTTCAAGTAAAAGTCCATTTTTTTTTGCAAAATATCCACTATAGCAAAATGGCCAGTTCTATTACCATATCATCATATTATATCCAAGTTTTGGATAATTATCACTGGTGCATTAACACGGAAGCAGCATTTTTGTGTTGTAGCTAGCCAAGGTTGAGCGAATGCTAGTTACTTTATGTACTGTTGGCTAATTTACTGTGTCACTGAGTCAATCTTAAATGGATAAAACAGCATTTTTTTTCTAATGAATTTACACTCAATAACCCAAAATCACAAAGTGCAAATATGTTTTAGAATTTATTTTGCAAATTTATTAAAGATCAAAAAGTGAAAACTATCACTCTCGCTCTCTCACTTTCTTTTTTACTGAGGGACTCCAAGTCGTGGTCAGTTGCAACCTATTTGCTTTTATCTTCCAGCTGTGTCTAGAACTTGACTGGAGTACACCTTTGGAAAAACTGAATTGATTGGACATAGTTCAGAAAAGAACACACCTGTGTTTACAAGATCCCACAATTCACACTGCCTGTCAGGACAAAACCTAAGCCATTATGTCTAAGGACTCTCTGTAGACCTCTGTGAGAACAAATTCTAATGCTTTGAGTGTTCCCAACGTCCGGCCAAACTGAACAAGAAAGGCCTTGGACAGGGAGGTGACCAAGAACCCAATGGTAACTCTAACAGACCTTGGGAGAAATTACCAGAAGGAAGACCAGTTCAGCAGCACGGCATGAATCAGGCCTTTATGTTGGAGTGAGGAGACAGAGGCCACTTTGAGTAAAAGGTTTATGGCAGCATGTTTGGAGTTTGCAAAACAGCTCTGAGAGCATGGGGAAAAAAATTCTCTGGTCTGATGAGACAAAAATTGCACAACAATGATCCGAAGCATACAGTCAAGACAACACTGGGTTGGCTTCAGGACAAGTCTCTGCCCAGACTTACACCCCACAGAACATCTGTGGTGAGACCTGAAGATGGCAGTTCACAGACGCTTCCAATCGAACCTGACAGAATCTGAGAGGATCTGCCAGGACGAATGGGATAAACTGCCCAAATCCAGGTGTGCAAAACTTGAAAAAACGTACCCAAGAAGAGTCGAAGCTGTAACTGTTGCCAGGGGCGCTTCTACAAAGTGCTGACTTAAGGGTCTGAATGTTTTTTTGTTTTTTTTGAGAGATTTCAGTTTAAAGAAATTAGCAAACATTTTGAAAAACATGTTTTTACTTTGTCATTATGGGTTATTGAGTGTAGACTGATGGGCAACAATGGCAATTTTATTCATTTAAAATTAAATCTACAACACAATGAAACAGATCTGAATACTTTCTTAAGACACTGTATGTAGTAACTACAGTAACAACAGCTGTCAGGTAAAAGGAGTGGAGTAAAAATATATATTATTATAATATATATATAAGTAGCATAAAATTAAATACTCAAGTGATGCATAAATACCTCAGAATTGTAAACCACATGTTGACAAAAAACTAGACAAGTGAAATGAGAAATGAAAACCATGTTGCTTAACTCAAAGTATACAAATCATTTTCTTGTCTTATAGTCGTGTCTTTTCCACAGTGTAGACATCGACTTTTCTTGCACAAGTCTCAACTATCACGCTTTTCAGCTGTCTCAGAACAACTCAGAAGGACGACAGGGCTTCTCAGATCATCTCATTACAGTTGGCTTGGTCTCAATGGGGCAATTAACCCGCAAACACAACACTCTAAACACACTCTGTTGGTTTTGCCAATACACCCTCAAGTCAATACAGCGAGCAGCTCACTCTTTATTTACACATTTGTTTGTGGTCTTGGTAAAGCTGTTAACAGACCCTGTGGACTATCCCAATTAGCTGGTAATTGAAAACTAAAACTGAAACTGAGCCGTTTTGATAGTGCCAGTATTATTACAAATCCACACCAAGTTGATGTACTATAAAAGTGTAGCCAAAACTAAACGCACACTACTGTGTGTACAAGCTGCTGCACTGATCATCCTAAAATAGCGTTCGGAGAATTCTACAAAATAAATTGCTCTTCTGAGCTGTTTTAAATAACAGCATACAGTAAATGCACAAATAAGTCCAAGTACTAAAGCTGTACAAGAAATCTGTTATATCATTGGTTATGTGGTCCTCCGCTGTTGCATAGTAACACATTAAAGCCTGGTTCATACTTCTGCATAGGATTGACGCAGATCATACGCAAGTGGCCTACGCCGTTGTGAACATTTATACTTGTGTGCTGGTGTGTCTGCGTCGCTCTGCAATTACACTGCGATAACGCTAGTTGGCAGTGGGGATCCTGTGCCACTCTGTGTGTGTGTACTTCAAACAACGGTGACTGAAACTGAGCGGATAATGTTGGAGTCGAAGCTAATAAGTGTTGAACACTTACTTTTACTGAAATTACCGCAATGCAGAAAAGAGAGAAGATGTCGGGGGATGTCAGTGCGTAAAAGTACTGAACTGATCGAGGCAGAAGTAGCGCAAGATTTCTAGAATTGTTTTTCTGGAAGAGAGATACTGCCGAGCTGACCACAGTTGAATCACAGTTGCCGTCTGTGTCGCTGCAACGTGTAGTTACATTTCTAGGGAGGAGTGTGTCAGGCTGCGCCGTGGGCTATGGTGAAGGGTATGCGGCTATGCTTCATCTGTGACGCACTTTATTTTGCATTTTAAATAGAAAAAACACCCATAAAATACAGTGGACAAAGAAAATGATTACGCTAAATGAGCTAAAAATGCTAGTGACTAAGTTCAAATTTATCCTACATCTAACCTAAACATTATACACTATTTGCCTGAACATAGTATATCTGACAAAAAAAACAAAAGCCTTATTCTACGGCGACTCCTTCAGAGGGCCCAAGTCATCAATAACACTATGTGAGAAAAAAAGAGCAAGACTGAATTTAAATTAACGACACATACCACAGATGAATCTGTCAGATAAACTGGTCACTGCAGAATATTAGTGAAACCACATGTGATGACGAGCTAATTTTACAGTCTTACAGAGGACATCTTGGTGAGCTTGTAATACAATAAAAATGATTGAAAAATCAATAATTTAATCACACATTAAAGTATGAAAGATTTTACAGATAGCTGTGATGAGGTTTTGATTTGATTATTGGATTTTAACAGTAACCATATTCCATATTTATGAAGCCTAAATATAACAGGTCAATATTAAATATTTAACATCGCTTAAAAAAATTAATTAATTAACACATGTAGCTCAAAAGTATGCAAGTACTAATTTAGATTTATGAAATTTCACAGTCCCTCAAGAACACGTTCATTTAATATCTTAGCGTCAGAGCTTTAAAAACTCAATTATGGATGTTGTACATCATCATTGATGATTTCTAACTATTCTAGTGTTTCCACACACAGACACATTCTCACGTCTTATCCTTATCTAAAACATCAAATCCACTTCACTGGCTTAATGAAGGATTTGCACTGCTTATTTTGCATACACTGAATTTTAGAGTTATGCCATTCTATTGTCTGCCAAATATTTGTCCAGCTTTTTCTGATGCCTCAAAATCAAAAGAAGAAAATATAATTTTCAAGCAGCTGTGTAGCACATGTACATGTAGCACTATTGCATGTAAATATGAAAAAAAAAACATCTGAGGATTAAAGGATTGACATGTCTTTATCTGACATGACATTCAGTCTGATCTATAAAATAAGTATGAAATTATTTGGCAACAGAATGTAATGTCTGCAACACTGGAAATG
Organism: Seriola aureovittata; assembly: GCF_021018895.1. NCBI lineage: Eukaryota > Metazoa > Chordata > Actinopteri > Carangiformes > Carangidae > Seriola > Seriola aureovittata. The sequence goes on along the minus strand of NC_079365.1, from coordinate 20,747,563 downwards.
TGAATGGGAAGGAGACACTGGGATTTGATATCTCAATAAAGAACAAGAATGAAATCATTAACTAAATCATTTGGCAACAGAATCTAATCTTTGCTACATCAGACGAGGTAAATGAAAATGGGAGGGTGGGATGATATCTCAACAAAGAACATTTGTTATCACACATGAAAATCAATTCTAACCAAAATAGAAATCATTGTGGAGGCAATGTGCATAAAGACACCAGCTTTGTTATAGGTAGGAGGGGTGAAAAAATATTAATGTGGTCTAAAATACAAACGCTGTTTAAAAACACACATTAAATTTCAAAGCCTTTTGTAATCTATGTCCTGTAAAAGATAATAACTGGAGCAGGTAGTGTACCTCGTATAAAAATGCAAAAAAAAAAAAGGTGGGGGAGGAATGTGAATTACAGAATTGATATGGGTGACACAGCGGGCCTGTGGACTGTGGATTAAACATCAGAGAAAATTACAAAAAACATTCATCAAAAACATTCATTTGTAAATCTCATTTTAATCTCTATTTAGTAGATGTGGCAATCTCCAAATAATGCACATCCAGTTAGATACCAACAGCTAGGGCCTGATGAGATTTTGTAAACTGTAATAAACCTTGAGGCACACAACTGCGTAGGAACAAAATTTGTGGACACATCGTTTTTTGATATTACTCTAAGGTTAAGTCCTCAAGTCGATCACAAGAGTGATGTTCAGCTAGTAAACTACACCATAAATTCTGGGTGTGTGTCGCTCTCGAACTGAGGGTTTACTCATTCAAGGTCTACATGGGGATTTTTGATACCAGACTACTGCACAGGTATATATATATATATATATATATATATACACACACACACACACAATAGTATGTTTTTTTTAACCTCTTGGCAGTTCTATTTTACAAGGCAGCAAGGGGACTCAATCATTCACAGATATCTTTTTAATCTTTTTCTTTCTGTCCTTGTGTGTGGGCATGTGTTTGATTGATGTGGCCCAGCAGGCCAACAGGACACGATGCTGGCCTCCCAATACTCTGCTGTCTGATGTAGCAAGACATGAGATCACACTGGCCTCCTTATCTCGACTACAAGAAAACACCCAACCACAGAGAGTGACAGAGAAAAAAAAATATAAAGGAAACGAATATACCTAGAAAAACAAGAAGAGTTGGGGCAACCGAAGAAGAGCAGAGGAGGTGAAGGGTGGAAGTGGTGAAAGACAGAAGGGAAAACTAAACAAGTCTGAGACTACAGCCGCGCCAGCAGCTCTGAGAGGCTGTACTTTGGCACAGTGGTGCAATCACCATGGTCGTTCCCTTTTGGAGTCAAAAATCAATATCTAAGTGATTTTAAAATGTATGTTTTTAATAGTGACAGGACGATATATAGACCCCAGGAAGACTAGCAAGCTGTGGACTGACAAAAGTTTTGTTGGGTACTGAAGAATAAGGAAAACATCATTTAGCATCTAAATCTTAATATGTACAGGTGAGCGTTTAAACTGCTAAAAGTGCTACATCTGAATAACGCCTGCAAACTAATTATCAAGGCATTTTCCCCCATGGTGTATGTTTGTTCGACAGCGTGTTCAGCAAGCCAAGGTGTAACATGCTTGTAAGGAGGATTAGAAGATTATTAGCGAGAAAACTAATCTGAATTATAGTTCACAATCTGACTCTCTTCGTGTTGGGTTTATCAGTGTTTGCGTTTTTTTTCTTTCCATTGTTTTGGGTGTGTTTCATTAATTCATGAAATGGAGCTTTAACCTTTCTGTCTGTGTATTTTTGATTGCTTGATTTCTGGGACTGGTTGTTGGTCTTTCTGAGAATGAACTATATATACTGTGCGTGCACTGTACATGCACTCTTGTTCTTATTTGTCATGTGAAATGTCTGACGGAGGTCACTTGACTGAAACGTGGCTATTCATTAAAGAAGTAAATAAATCACTTGGGCTCAACAGTTACTCACAGTGTCGCTGTCAGCGAGGACCGCTTCTTTCTGCAAATGTGTTTCCAGTGAAATTATGTGTTTGGTTATTGGCAAATCACTTCTGTTTATGTTGACAAACAAACAAACAACAGAATTCTCGCTAAACAGACTGGGGAAATTGTTATGAAACCAAAATTATAAAATACACATAGCTCCCTTTTAGCACAAGATGTAATTTGCAGAACAGACGTATCCTGTGGAATAAAAAAACCCACACAATTTTATTTCAACTTCAAGTGTCAAATTCAGTTAACATAAAAAATAGGGCATTGTGTTTATAACTGAAAGGTTTGCTACACAAAAGAGGATGAAATAAACAGCGTAGTGAGTACAGGATGGGTCACCTGGATCACAGAGCTCCCAAATGAACTTGATTCACTGAAGCTGCTGCTTTTTTCACTGCCTGACCTGCAGTTAGTTGAACTTCATACATTTACTCATGCAACACATTTCATATTTCTCAAGCAGAGACGCACTGAGAGTTTGAGGTTACACTGTTGCCAACTCTGCTGCCCAAAGTCATAAGGATAGGAGGAAGAGTACGATCAGCATTCCCTGGTTGTCCCTTCAGGGATTACGCTGTTCTGCTGGTGCCCTCTTTGTTTATGCTGCATTACACTGTTCACACTTCTCCTCAGATGAACATACCGAACACAGCCCTCTGCAGTGAGATGGCCAGACTCTTGCTGTCCGTCTGTCGCTCTGTCTATCACTCCCTAACCCTCATTCTCTCTCTAGGTGCCACATTATGTCACTGTCACTGACTGGTCATGTCGCTACATGCAACTTTGGGGCCTGGTCCAAGTGTTTGCCAAGGGGAGGGTGACATCTGGTGAGCAAAGTGAACTGAGGCTTCAGGAAACTGGTTCCATCTGTGGTTTTCAGACCATGATACACAGAAATGCATGTGTACGTGGTGATCCAACTGTTTCTCAGAATGACGGGGACTGCAGTCTCAGCTCATTTTTTTTAGTAAGGCTAGAGTCAGAATTTGCATCATAAATCTTAAATTAGTCATCCACCAGTTTTGATTCAAAATTGTTGAGTTCTTGTTGATTAATCTCACGAGCTCTTTGTCATGATATGATAATCTTGAAAACATTCACTGAGAATTAAACTGATTCTGTCCTTCCATGAGAATCCACGCCTTAACCACAACTCCACTGGACTATTGTGATCCTTTGTATTTAGACCTTCCCCAATTCGTATGTCCCACGATCGTGACTAAAACTGAAAGGTGACAGAGCCTTTGCAGTTGTTGCTCAAAAATTATGGAACCAGTTGACATTAGAAATCAGATGTGCTCCCTCCATCTCTACTTTTAAATCTAGGCTAAAGACTTTTTAGCTTGTTAACCATTTAGTCCGTTGTCATGTTCATAACTGAAGAAAACAGTGAAGAGCAAATCCCCTTTTATGTTTTTTCTTATATTACATTTACTATGTTTTACTTATGTTTTCCTTTTTTTATACATTAAATTTGGTTGCTTTTAATTACCTTAATTGTCCTATGTACAGCACTTTGTGCAGCTGTACAGCTGTGTTTAAATGCGTCTACCAATAAAGTTGACTTGACTTGAGTCTGACCCTGGACGAATCAGTGAACCACGAGGATAGCCTTAGATTAGATTGCGGTGTAAATGGTGCTCTATTTTGAATTTCAACTGAGCACCACTCCCCCATCCCTCCTACTTCTGATCATATACACAACGGGCAGCTGTGGCTCAGGAGGTAGAGCGGGTTGTTCACTAATCACAGGGTCGGTGGTTTGATCCCCGGCTCCTCCTGTCCACATGTCGAAGTGTCCTTCGCCAACACGCTGAACGCCAGACCCACCCAGTTTACATGATCAATGGACGGGCCAGCATCTTGCATAGTAGTTCAGTGCCATCTGTGTCTGTGTGTGTGAGTAAGTGCTTTGGAAAAAAAACACTATATAACTGTGCAATAATAAGTAAAACCAATAAATCCTTAAACAACATTTGTATGAGTGTTCTCTAATGTGCTGCTAATGGTTAAGGTTTAGTTAGGTGTATGAACTCAACTGTTTAGTTAAGGTAAAGGAAATGTTGTGGTCATGGTAAAAAGAACTAGTTATACTGGTTAAGATGAAAGAGCAATCTGAAAAATGTTCTGCTGGTTTCATTCGTACCCCAAGCTTCAGCAGAGGGAGTTTGTCCAGTTGTCATGGACTGATCAATGTTCAAATCTCCATTTAAGGACTACTTGGCCATGTTGGCTTAAAAGTTCAGGTAGAAAGTTCATTTTCTACAGTCTCTGCTGTCAAAGTTGGACATTTTTGTAAAGCAGTGTCAAACCACTTTGGTCGCTTATTCAAAAAGAAAAGTCATGACACAGGTTGTTTTAGGTGTTGCAACAAATGACCAGTGTTGTCATTTATCTGATGAGGACGATTTATTACGAGTCAAAACTTCATCTCGTGTCCCTCCTTTCAGGTTGTGATGGATCACAACCTGATCCAATCATCAGCGAGGGGATCCTGGTCTATGCAAGCAGACAACGCCTCTAATCCGAGCAAACACACCGCGAGCCTTGTCAGACCACAGTGAGAAAACTGTGTGGGCTGGTTCTAAAAGACTACTCACTCATTAATAACTTCTTCACTGACAGCTACGGTTCTTAAATATAATCCTCATGTTCAGTATCTGTAATAATATCAAAAAGCATAAAGTGGTAAAAATGCATGTCAAGGTTCTCTAACACGCGCCGACAGTTAAGCTCTGCATGAGGAGTATAATGCAATTTGCTGGTGTGGGGGTAGATGTGAGAGGATTTTCTGATGTGCCCCTCTGCCCACACAGCCTCAAGTTCAGTTTGCTCTGCACTCCTCTCTTTCCTTAGACCTGACCTAGACTCCCTCCTCAGCAACCTCCTTAGGGCCAACTTGGACCAAGTTAAAGGAGGGAAAGTCTACCCTCACCGCCTCCACACACACACACACACACACACACACACTATTCCTTCCCTCTTGCCATCAACACCCCCCCCCCCCCATTCCTTTGCTTCTTCAACGCTTGGGCTAATTAACTAAAAACCAAGCAGTGATTCTATATAATTCAGCAGCGAGAACTGCCATGTCTTGATCCAGAAACACCCAGAGAGAAACACGGTGACTGGAGCCAGAATCCAGCAGGGGAGGAAAAAGGAAAAATAAAACACAACCCTCGTCTGCAGCAGCACAAGCTATCGGTGCACGAGGAGCTGGAAGCTGAAACCATGAAATTCTCCTCACATATTTTATTTCTTCAAGGGCTACATTTTAATCAGACACTGGCAAAGTAGTTGAGGGCTGGGCAAGACCAGTATCAAGGCGGCAGGGAGGGGATGGGGAGGGGGGGAGGGCAGGGTAGAGGAGGAAGTGGAAAGAGCGTGCAAGAGGAGAAATGGGGCGATGGGAGTGAAAGATAGAGGCTCGATTGTGAAGGTTTTGACAGGCAGGTGGCAGGTGCGAGAGGTGTGAGATGAAAGACGGTGAGGGAGAAAGACGGGGAAATAGACTGAGAGATCTGTGACCAAATGGTTCTGCAGTTCTGAGTGCTCGCTTCTCCGCTGAAATCTCCTGACCACTCTCCATTAAGCCTGAGTCCAGGAAACAATATATAAAGAAAGTTCTGACATGGGGGAAAAACAATCTGCAGGAAACAAATCCCAAAAATAAATAAATAAATAAAATAACAGCTTCAACAAGCACATTGTCTTGCTTTCATCTCAATAATGCATCCCACGTAGTTCCTGAAATCCTGAAAGGACCGACAAGAATGCAAACAAGACTCCATTATTACATGTCCTATGAGAAGGAAAAAAAAAACACATCAAATCCCTGAGATTCTTGTATGTCCAGTGGATTTCCACAGGATCTTTTATTTATTAAGATAGTGTGATTGCTGAGGTTCAGTGCATACTGAGGCTTACTGTACCAAGGGGATCACCATTCTTGCTAGGTTACCTATGATTTTTTTTTTTTCTTCTCCCTCTCACCCTGCCACAGTTCTCCAATAAATTCAATGCATGTCTGAATTAATGCATTACAAGCCACGGTGGAGATATTAAAAAATGATAAAAACTAATCCCTCCTCCACAGTCCCATCTGTGGCAGGGTCCTCACGCTGAGCTGACCCTGAGCATTCTCTGCCGTCTGCACTGTGAGTTATGATATTTGGTGTCGCTCGGATTACACTTTAATAATTCATTACATGCACAAAATCCTATTCTATATATCTCCCCCAGGTGTGTCACTATTAATCACAAGACGATGTGAAAAGCCATGGCTAACTATGAGTGTTGTATTCATATACAAATATTGTGTGCGTGTGGGGGAAAAGAATCATGCATCTGCATCTACAGTATGTATAGAGGTAATTACAAATTGTGCCTATAAACAGCCACACACCGACACACACACACACATAACCTGTCATTTCCTTAATATTCTGCAAACAATACAGTGCTCTGTATTGAGCCCGTTCTCAGTTCACATGCTTGTCTCTCGAACCAGTAGACACACGTAAACGCATGAGAATACACACCACCATATCAAATAGCACAAGTATGAAGCACAGCATGTTTTCTCCCAGGGGGAGCTGAGACTGGGCAACACATTGACCACAGGCAGCGGCGTTATGCCATAACTGGTGGCCCCCGCCGAGAGCCGAGCTACTCATCATGCATGTATGAAACAAACACGTTGCCCATCATCAGGAGCCAAACGTCCCTTCTGATGTGATCTATTTCCAATGCTCGACTCTGCTCCTCGCAGCCAGGAAAAACAGAGGCAGAGTGGGAGAGAGAGAGAGAGAGATTAATACACTGCTCACATCACGAAGATAACTGGGGACCACTCAAAGTAGAGCAACACCAGTCGAGCAATCTAAAGTAGGGCTGACCACTCCACACCCAGAATCTCCCTCTGCTGCTTTGTTTATTAAGTCATGCAAAAGAGGACAACAACAACAAAATGCTAATGGAGATTAAAATAGTTGAATAAAAAAGTCCCCCTCTCAAAAAGAGAGAGAAAAAATGGAAGCAGTATTTTGATTGATGCCAGTATGACAAATATGATACCTGGGTTTATACCACCGAAACTATACTTTTTTTCTGCATCCTACTTTGAGAAATATATTTTTCTAGAAAACCCTGTTTTCCATTTAACATGACACGCCGACATTCTCAAATGTTAAACAAGTCTAAAGAGTCTACAGTCGTACTAGCAGCTCTGTGAGGCTGTGCCATCGCACAGCGGAGGTCTGAGCTCAATGGTAATGCTAGCATGGCATCATACTCACAATGATGGTATTACCTGGCTAATGTTACCTTGCACTAATTAGCGCTAAACACAAGGTACAGCTGAGTCTGATGGGAATTAGTTGGGAAGTACTGAAAACAAATTTGTGAAGGGATCACCCCAATACATGTTGCGTTGCGTTGTGTTGCGTTGCGTTGTGTTGCGTTGCGTTGCGTTGCGTTGCTCTTTAGGAATCATCTTCTGGGGAACATGAAAATCTGTACAAAATTTCAGTGATAATCCATCCATTTGTTGTTCAGAAGTTTCAGTGTGATCGCACTACTACCATGGCTAGAATCAATTAGTCGAACAGAAAGTTTGCCTAAATATAATACACTTTAAAACTGGCAAATTTTGTATTTAAACCAGGAACAATCTGATCAATCTGTCTGATAGTAGACAAGATTACAAATCTGACATCTGACCCGACTCCTGCAGAAAACATGGAGGTCAAATATTTTAAACAATGCACTAAAAATATTTCTGAGTTAAAGTCAACATTGAAAATAAGTGAAATAATAGATGAAGTTATGGAGCTTCCCTCTGCTCTTCTCCTCTGTTCAGGACACTCCACAAGTGATGGATGCCTGTCCTCTTGGCTGTCAGCGTTACAGGGCCACGACACACCCAGCTGTAATGTCCCTTCATCGGCTTCAGCTAAGTGTTCATTTTCTCCCCCCTCTGCCATCGTGGCTGTAATACCTCAGTGGTAATTGCAGTGTAATAAATAAGCTCTTTGTTTATCCCACCTTGGTCATGACAACACAGGACAATCAGGCACTCATGTACCCTGCATTCCTTAATTTTATCTCTTCTTTGTATACATGTGTTAATGCGGGGGCTTGTGCATAATTCACATCTCCATTCTTTGCATGATTTTCTGTGTCTTATATATTTATGGCAAACAGATCACAAGTAATATTCTCCAACTGGTTCCTTTTCAGGCATTATCGTCTCCTCAGACAATCCCTGACAACTTGTCTTAGAGAGCAATTTCCATAAAGCTTGGTGAGTCATACACAATACTATTGTAATAATGGTAGCCCATTCATTGAGGTACGCATGGAGCATCAAAATGCTGTGTGAGTGTGTGTTCTGCAGTGTGGGCAGAGCTCTGTTCAAGACAGAAAGCAGGCCCAAGAGGAAAAATTACAGAAAAGGACAACATTACAAAAACATGGCGTTTCACAGAATTAAAGTTCCTGTTTGCACTATCATCTCAGCCACATCAAAAATCTCCAACAATCTCCATCATCACCATCTACTCCTCCAGCGCCCAAGTTGGCAGTTACATAGAGGGCTTTGACGGAGGCTGGATGGTGGCTCAGACCGGGAGACGCAAGACCCTCTTGGGGCTGAGGCAGCAGCTGTCCACAGACCGTCTTCTCCAGATTATCCTGGCAGTGAAACCTGGGTCTGATGTGGAGCCCAGTGTTCTGCTTCAGTCTCTGTCTAACCATGTTTTCACTGTCGCCTTAGAACTAACTTTTCCACCTACAGGTCAGGGATATTTTGTGCTTTTGTAAAAGACCATTCCAACACTGCTCCCCTTTCTATATTTGTTTCCATGAATTAAATGAGCAAAATGATTTTTTAACTCATGCCATAGTTCATAGTGGCGCACAGTGCCACAATGCCGAGAACAGGCATTGCGTTGGTTTATTTCAGATAGACAATCAGTGAAACTAACTTTATACTGTTCACCCATTTTGGCACAACATCAACTAAGATGTTGCCAGTCCATTCACTCTGTAGCAGAAATAACTGCTTTATGTTTGTAGTTCTTTATTCTAAAACAGAGAATATTCACTATTTTGTTATGTTTGTCACAGTTTTGGCGCTGGAGTGCATATTATAGTTCCATTAAAACATTCAGGTTTAAAGTGGAGTACACAATATTAAATTCTCTATTTCTTGTGTGTTTACATTATAGCACATTTAAGCAAGTACTGTACTGCAGTACAACTTTGATGCACTTGCACTTGACATTATATGTTACTTTTAACGGGCAAATATTTGACTATTATGTTATTTGACAGCGATAGTTACTTTGCAGATTAAGATGTTTCAAACAAAACATACAGTTAACACAGATATGATGCTTTGTTTATAATTAAACTACCCGTGAATATATTAAATAGTAACAATGAGCAGTTCCATGAGTCTGCAACATCAGAATACTGCTTACATGTAAATATACCTTTAATAATAATCCAGTAATATATACAATAATGTATAACTCTCAAAAAGGTCATAATGCATAATTACTTACTTTTCCTACAAACACATTTTGCAGATAATAATACTTATAATGCCTCTGTATGAGTCTGAATGTATGTTTTATTTGTACAAGAATACTTTAACACTTAAGTAATACTACTTTTACTTAAGTAAAGGGTCTGAATAATTGCACCGCTGTCTTGTAGTTATTACTGGTTAAACAAGCTGTGTCAATGCAACAGTATTATATTATTTTGACATGTTGTGGAGGGTGTGGCAGGTAAGTCAACAGAGGGGTTTAAAGAAACCCTTAATAATCCTGGGGAGGGCCCAGTTTATAAAACTACACTACACCACATTGTTTTTGTATTCATACACAACTTACTGCTTTGACGTTTATTTGGATACCTATTTGGCTGGGTAACCAAGCCCTGCATAACACCAGCATTCCCACATAAGCTGTCCAAAGAACGTGAAAAAATAATTTGACAGTATATGTGCAATATACTGTGCTTAATTAGCAAATTTTCCATCAAGTCAGTGTTACATGTGACAGATTTTACATGCAGGCACCACTGAGTGTTATATCTGAGGCTAGAACTCTCAGACTCATTTGTTCACACTGATTTTTAAATGACACAGAAAACATTTAATTCAGCCAGTAAAGGTAGTAAATCAGTAAACAAGGAAACCAATGGCAGCGCATTCTGTTGTGTCTGTTGATGCCATAAACTGTTGCCGTATGAAAGACACCGTTTACCACTCTATATTAACTTGAGCTTTTTGGAAGACCTCAAAAGCCTAGATGAGACAGGTAGGGGGCGTTTTATTCAAGTCGTCTGCTTCTGCTTCTCCGATTTCCATGTTTTTCTTTCCAACAAAAAAGCTTCAACCAACTGCCAACGTTATTTGCAGTTATGTGAAAGCCCTCCATCTGGCATTCACAACCCAGTCAATCCAAAGCAAAGCAAGACTAAAATTAAACAGAGAAATAACTCGATTTTATACACAACCCTGTTTTTTTTGTACTGCAAGTACCTTGTGCTACTTATGAGGCATTTATTTCAACCTACCTGTGAAAAACAGCTAAGACGTGGTATAAACAGAAAGCAAATACTTAAAATTCTTAAATTTCTTATCTTTTAAAGTGACGTAAAAACAAAGAAGCAGACTGCAGGAAATAAGCAACAACATCAATCATTCCACTGTAGAAGTGTGCATTATAGGAGATGGGACCACCAGGGTGGAGGTCCCAATGGAACAATTACCTGCGCTTATGCGTTTACCAGACTCCCAGCATTTATAAACAGGTCCTCAGGTTCAGACGTGCGCCAACTTCTGCTCAGTGATTTGCAGAGTCAGAGTACACAGCACAACTAATTTCATCCATTAACATTTATTGCTCTTATGGTGCAGATATTAAGTAGTGACCAGCCTGAGTGGTCTAACCTCTTGTTTTTGCTGGTATTTTTTTGTTAGTGGCAAGGAGGGTGATGTCAGCTGGTCAGTCTTTCCAACACTTTGGTCCAGACTGTAATATCTCAACAGCTATTGGGTGGATTGCCATGAAATTTTGGACATTCATGCTCCCCAGATAATGTATCATTTCATTGGTGACACCTGAACTTTTTCTTCCTACTACTCCATCAGGTCAAAATTTGAATTTATCAGATACTGATCATAACCAAATTCCTGCAAAACTGAAAGTTTGCCATTGGCCTCAGATATACTTTGTGTTTAGTGCTAAAATTAGCATGCTAACACACTAAACTAAGATGGTTAACATGGTAAACACTGTATCTGCAGACACCAACATGTCAGCATTGTCATTTGTGTGCATAACATTTAGCGCTTTCCTCTAATTAAAACTGCTTTCCCATCAACAAAAATTCAAACATTTTGCACAACAGTTCAGTCTAAAACGATGAATAGAGTGCAGAGACAATGCACCTAATGTTGGTTCAATAACAACTACTACCTACTTAAAATTTAAACCCAGATCTCATTGAATCCAGTCTCACCCAAAACAATACAGACCATCTAAAGTTTAAATCCTAAAAAATACTAGATTTTTTGTCAAATATACTTTTTATATTCTCTGATCAACACTTAGCTGCATTATAGCTGATTGCAGCTATCACAGTACCAATCGTTTCTGTCATTTCTTATTCACAGAAATGCCAAATGGCCAACAGTGTTTCAGATGAAGAGAAAGAGCCTAATGTGTGTATCATATTTAGTGTCATTTCATAATATGAGCTGCCTGATTAGCCAATCTAACTGCCACTGATTTAATAAGCGAAGGACCACTTTTCATTACTTTTCATTACCAGAAAGTGAGTTGCATCTATAATGGTTGTGACAATCACCACTGAAAATCTAGATTGAATCTTTTTATTTTGCCATCAATAAAAATGAAAACCATATAGACTTTAGAAAGGTGAAATTGTACTTAAATCACAAATGAATGTGATTATACTGCATTAATATGTACAATGTGAAATTACTTTATTTCATTACCGCATCTATCTTCATCATCAACAAAGTATAACATCTAAATACACTAAAAACTGTTCTGGTGTCTAACATGAGCTGAGACAAACCTGTTTTTGACAGGTCAGTGGGCCCAGACTGAGACTACAAAGTAATTTGGGTCTTGATTTTAAGAAGTTTAGGGACCTCATCCTAAAATTAGCTCCAAAGCCAGTTTCTCGTGTGGCAGTGAAAACACCACAGCCCCCGTTTTCCAGCTGTTTCCTGTGTGCCCAAAGAAGTGAGATATGCCTCAGCCTTTACACCTGAGACACATCTGCTCTGCTTCACACTGGCTGGCTGAAGTGAGTAAGTAAATGAGGTAATGTGTCTGACAAATATTTATATATGGATGGATGGATGGATGTGAAAAGTCATCACATCATCATGTACATGTTCTTCTCACCTTCACGTGAAACCTGTGATTTTTATGACATGTACTTTAGAAATAAATCCGCACTTGAACCTGTACTCCTGACTCCCTCTTCTCTTGTCTTTTTATGTGCAACAACCTCATTTAATTACAGTGAGGCTCCATGGGGCCAGAAGGAGGAGAAGGAGGAGGAAGAGGTGGAGGAGGAGGGGAGGAGGAGGAGGAGGAGGAGGAGGAGGAGTGGGCTTCAGATAAGATGCAACTACCTTCAGCTACACCACACTACACGTGCATGACATGTATGTTGTTTCCTCTGCACTGAACGTGACAGAAAATATAAAACCCTTGAAATTAATTAAGCCTGAAAACTGTTGTGTTACACAGTTTGAATGCAAATTGTCAAGCAGCGAGGACAGTCTCATAAAACACAACACACAAAGTAAGACTTAAGCAGTAAAATGTGTGAGTGCTATATAAACATATAAAACTACTGTAGCTCATTATCTGTGGCAGCAAACTCAGAGTGAGGATTAGTGGTGGAATGTAACTTTAGCACTGTGCATTATAAAAATCACAATTGGAGTAAAATGAAATATTATATATATATTATGTATGTTTGTGTGTGTGTGTGTGTGTGTGTGTGTGTGTGTGTATGTGTGTGTGTGTGTGTGTTGTGTGTGTGTGTGTGTGTGCATAGAAATAAATTTACTATGCATGACTAGAAGCTGAATCTCTGACCCAGGAACACCTTTACACATCACATCTGCATATCAAATATGAACAGGTGGCTCCGGCAGGAAAAGAACCAAACACCCGCAACAGGCCTGTTGAGCAGTGAGAGCAGCAGCAGCAGCAGCTCTGTCCACGCTCCTGAATATGTTCTGCGTTCCTCTTCCTTTGTGTCTTAAAATAATAGCACGGCCTTATCAATAATTTCAGACGTAACTCTCCCTTTCTTGGAACTTCAGGTGTAGTTGAGCTGTCAGTCAAACAGAGGGCGCGCACATTGTTTGTAATTGAATTCCTGCACCATAGTTTTTATTTTTGTGCCTGATGTTTGCCTCTTTTATTATACCTAGATGATCTGCACATTGTAGAAAAAGTAGTGGGAGTAAGATGCAGTTATTATACATACCTGACTTTATCACTTCTAGTTTGAAAAAGAACATTTTAATTCGATTACAAAGAACGCGATTATCCGTTACACGTCAACGTCTTCAGTCTTACAATGAGCTGAATCACATCAACAGCAATGACAGATGCTCGTACAAAGCAGAACCTACACGTTTATAACGATGTTTCAAATTAGTTTAAGATCTACGACATCTACACGCATTATATTAAATTCCCCCTCTCCTTAAGGCTAATACAAAGCCTGGGGTGGAACTGTTCACTGCACCAAGCAAGTGATGACTCATTTTGAAAGTAATGGGTTGTCAAAAATGGGGCACAGGGCTGTTGAAAGGGGAGAAAAACAAAATTAATAAAAATGGATTGTTGCTTAACCTTAAGCAAAGTATGTTAGAATCCATTAAAAACACTGTATGAATCGGTGGCATTTTTTTTTTTTTTTTTTAGGTTAAATAATTGCTTTGATCTCTGGGTACAATTTCAGAGGCAATAGATATGGCAGTAATGTGATTGCTTCTGTCAGCATGATTCAACAGATTACATATCTAATCGGTTTGTTGAATAGAAAATATAATTTGCACAGATTACAGACCAGGGGTGCCTTCCTGGTTCGTTGAAACTGGGCCGTTTGACAGTTGAGATGATCCACAGACGGACAGATGGATGGACAAAAATACAGCGAGTGGGAGGGAAACACCAGCTACCTGGTTTAATCCATGTTGGATAAAACAAAAAAACAAAAAAAACAAACATCTGATCCTGCTTTTTCTGATAGCTGTGACCCCCTCCCATCAACCCCATCCCCCACTTTGGCGTGAATAAGTGCATAACATGTGGGCACGAACATGAAGCATAGAAAACACTCGTATACATTTTACTGGGACATAGAGAGACTAGTGAAATGCAGAGCTATGCAGAATATGAGAGACATGATTACAAAGGAAGTAGGACTATATATAATGAAATTAAAGTGACTCAGTTGCTGTAATATCCCTGGGGTATATAGCTAGTTGTTTTATGGGGGGAGATAAGAGGATTTTGTCAGGTTGAGATGCCGGCTAATGCTATTGTTCCTACTGGGAGCATAAAACAGCAAAGAAGCTTTTCACACATCTTTTCTTCTTTTGTAGTGCTGTTACTGTAGATATCGTTTCAAAGTACAAGGTGGAAAAAATTATAATACTGCAGCGTTAGACATCATAGGCACGAAACACAATTTGCTGGTTCTTTTTTTGTTTTTTTTATACAGAAATGTAAGAACCCACCCACAAAAAATGTTCTCGTCCAAGTGTGTTAACACAATTTCACTTTTTGTAAAACATTTTGAAAATAAGCCATAAAAGAAGTTCTACATTTTTAACACATACAAAATATAAATGATAGAGCCTTGAGACATCAGGAGAGCATCATCTCCATCCTTTACTCACTTTGCCTCCCCGTCTTCCATTGGAAACACTCACTTATGCACTCACAGATGTACTTAAACAAGCCTCTAAATTGCTCTAAATGACCACTGAGGGTGGGTTTCCTTCAAAGAGACCACCAAATTAAGTTAGAGAGATGGTTAATGTTACCGTCTCTTCTTTCCCCTCCGCTGACTTCTACTTTGCTCTTTTCCTATCCTCTCTTTCCTCCTTCCTCCTCTCTCTGTTTACCGAATTTATCACCTGCCGTCACTTCTTCACTGCCGCCTTTTACCTCTTCACTTCTTAATCCCTCAAGCTAATAGTGCTCCCAGGGATGTAACTTGTCAGATTATGTCAGCCAAATCACTGTGTCATCTACACCGCGGCATAGCCGCTGAAAACAAACAAGATTTTTATCCTCCCTCACTCCACAGAAGAAAGGAAAGAAAAAAAAGGATCTAACACAACTTCAAATTGCACATTACTGAAAAGCGTGGCTGATATAATCTAATACAAAGTCGATCCTAATACTTGAACCTGAGTTGCACTCTCATGCGGAAGATGCATGGCAATTCCACTTTGCAGGAGACATGATATGTATTCAATCTTCAGAAGAAGTGGAGGTGTTATTACCTGTCACAATACAACCTAACCCCAATCTGCCAGCAGTCAACTGGGTGTTTAAAAAAAAAAAAAAAAAAAAAAAGGTTTATATCTCCCATCACTATTTCCTTTGTGTTTGGAGAGTATTCCGGCAACTGTGAGCCACCAAGCACAACTGTTAACAGTGATGGTGTTCACCCCTGAGATCTTTACAGTCCTAACACTACGGTTTGACACTTGAATGTAGTGATATTCCTCTGCTAATAAAACCTCAGTCATACACCTTTACACTTCAGGACTGATTTTTTTTAAGCCTTGTAAAAAAATAGCAGATTTTGAAAGTCTTGTCAAAACCTCTGCAACATTTTTACAGTGTTGCATATGTTTTTACTATATTTGAAGACATGGTGTTTTTTTTCATTTTTTAAATGAGTGGGGATAAATAGATCCATAATGGAAGAGGAGCAGAAAAGGGAGGAAAGAAACGGGAAGGGGGGAAGCTGAAAGTGTCAGAGGTGAGGAAGAGGGAGGAGATGAGGAACATGGAGAAAGGTCATGTTTTTATTCTCTTTCATTTCTTGCTGAGGCCAAAGACATACTGAGTACAGATGGTGTGTATCTGCTGGGACAGACAGCGTTGCATTGTATTCTGTCGTATTGTATTGTATTGTATTCTGTTATGTGTTGAGGTCTAGATATAATATGTACATTATTACTGTCAGTGTAAAGCAATCAGGAAAGCACACACATATAATGCGCAAACAGCCCAAGAAATGAGTGAGCGCGCGCATAAACGCACGCACGCACGCACGCATTTAACCAGAAATAATCAGCAGCTGCAGCAGCCAAAGTAGGCGAACAAACTCTTTGCCACAACGATGCCGAGATAATGAAACAAGCCACGGGCGTGTTTAACTTCTGAAGAGAAATGAGAGGAAGTTGCTGGGAGCACATAGATGAATAGATAAGGAGTCCTGCTTAACTGCATGGGAGTAAAGGGGAAACAGACAGCAGAGATCTGCGCGTTTGGAGATCGGGCAACAAAAAAAAAGAGAGAAAAGTCGCACACGCGTTTTTTTCAAACTGTTAAAACAAAATTGAGCCAGAGAAACACCTTTTGCAGCTTCTCCATGGTCTGAACGGCTGTTATGAAGATATAACAACTTAAAATCAAGTTCCAGAGAACACAGCTTGAATGGAGATACCGATACGGCTCTGTCAAAAGAGACTATAAAACCACCAGGTCCTGCTGGCTGTGATTTAGACACTATTCTCAATGTGAAACGTTAAAAATGTTATTGCATGGATATATATTTTTATTTCCAGCGGAGTCATTTAAAGAAAACTGACCCTCTAAAAGGAGAGGGCAGGTGCTTCTTTCCAAACGCATGCCCCCCCCCCCCCCCCCCCCCCCCCCCAACCCAGTCTCTATGGTTGCATATAAAAAGGTATTTCTAGTGTTTTTTGGTTCATCAGAATGATAAACTCACCTTCCGTAGGATCCACTGGCAGAGGAGAACTATGGTCCAACCGAGAACCTGCATGTCACCTTCCTTATAGCGGACCACCCCGAAAAAAAACTACACGTCTCCCCGGCTGAACATAAAAAGACACACCGCGGAATCCAAGCAATCCAAGGGGCAGGCGACAAAGTAAAAAGTGTCAGAAAAGCAGGAAGAAAAAAAAACGCACTTAAAGTTGCGTGTTTGTTCAGCGAGTGTCACGGTGGTTTCTACGGTCAAACTTTGAGCGGTGGCGGTTCAGTTGCTCCGGTCCGCCTCATGTGGCACATCCATGGTGTTTGTCTCCGCTCATGCCGGACGCTCTCGCTGGAAGTTTGTGCGGAGACCAAGTGAGTTTAGAGGAGTGAGGGCAGAGATGAGGGTATCATTGAAAGATCACCAGCGCTTCTTGTGTTTTTTGGGATGCTGACTGGTTGATTTGGAGAGGTGAGCTCTCTCTCTCTCTCTCTCTCGCTCTCGCTCTCTCACCCCCTCTTGCTTCCCCCCCTACCCCTCTCATTGCGCGCGTCACGGCGCACAAGCAGCTCTTGTCTTATTGGCAACTGCACTGACCACAACTGCATGTAGATTTTTTGGGGTTTTTTTTTTGTCCTGTCGCTGTTTAGATGTTGAGATGACTCTTTACACTCTATAATAATCAGAGAGGAAGCTGTGGAGGATGATGTACACTTGTTTAAGTTGGTGTAGTGTAACCAAAGAAAGTAAGTGGCTTGCTTCAAATATGACTTTTAGATTCATCAAACGATCATTCAGTTCATTCGTCATTAGAGCTGAGACGGTCAATTGACAGACAGCTGCTATTTTGATAATTAAACCACTGAGTAAAACCATGCTCTGCTCCCATCTTGTCTGATGTGGGGATCATCTATGATAATACATTGAACATCTTTGGGTTTGTGCTTGTTGGTTGATGGTTGGTCGACTCCTTCTGCTATGACAATTCGTCATAGGCATTTTATTTCACATACGAATAAGTGATCTGCAGATTAAAGATGAATGAAAATAACTGTTGCAGCCTTATTTCTTACTCCCCATTGACACTTTAGCCTGAATTCTGCTTTAGTTTGTTATATTTTGTACAATACTGTCTTCATCATTCCAATTATTAATAGCGAATAAATCATGTAAACCAGACCTGTGGCTGTATAATTTACATAAATTTAGAATTTTGAAATTTCACAGTGTTATCATTTGTATGTCGCTTTGGACAAAAACATCTACCGGATGAGTAAATGCTACAGAAATAATTGTGAACTTCTTTGAACTGGAGATTCCACACATACCAGCTTTAGTTAGTGTCACCTAACTTCACACTGACAGCATTCATATACGACCCTGCCTCACTTGCTTTGCTGGCAGCTAAAATTCTCCAGCAAATGGAAAAGGATCTTACACAGAAACATGAACCTTGACTGCTTTCGTTTAAACGGCTGCGTGTGATGGAGGCCAACAGCACACGCTAGCCAGACTATAAATTCACAGAAAAACAATTTTGAAATATTAATGTTGCATGGATATATTGGGGCAGCGTGGCCCCCACATCTCTCCCTGATGGCCAGTCCCAGCTGCTGCCTGCCTGACTGTGCCACCTTTAATATGAACTGATCTCGGATGCACGGTGTCTACTCGCCGTGCTGTCTGTGTGGAGATCAGTGGATCTGTCTGCTGGATTGTTAGTGTGTCTGTCTGGCTGTGTAGTATTATATAATGCTGTCAATCAGTCATACACATCTGACTGAGTGACGGGCCGACCTCCCTTTGTATAAGCTTAATGTCTGTCTCGACTTTCTGCCAGTGTATGATGAAGCATGTCCCTTCTCTATAAATGTCTGTCTGAATGACTGACTGACCTGTCTTTCTGTTTTTCCATCCGTTTCTCTAGTCTGTGGCTTTACTAAATATTTACAGCCAGTATACAGTTCAAATTCAGTGCACAAACCTTCTCTCTTCTTTTCCTCTCTCACCTAAGAGAATTAAATTTCTCTATGTTCTTTTCTCTCTCTGTACACATCTGCTGTAGATTTTATCTGTACAGTGAATATAGACAACAGTTTTTGGCCCTGAACCCTGAGATAAAGGTTTCTTCTACACTTTCCTCTTCAGATATGAGACATTCTTGCTCACCTGTGGCATGTCCTCATACTTATAGCAATGCATATACAAGGCCAATGTGTGTGTGTGTGTGTGTGTGTGTGTGTGTGTGTGTGTGCGTGTGTGGCTGCTAGCCACAAGTGCACATCATGCTGATAGGCTTAGAGGTGGTGAAGTGAGACAAGTATGTCACAGATGGAGAGGAGTGTCTGTGTAGAATGAGCTGCTTTGTGGTTATGTGTGACTCTATAAGTTGTATATTAGCAATCTGTTATCACTCTTTGAAAAGCAGACTCACTGCAGTCTGTCTGTGGCTCTCGTCAGTGTGAGAGCGACGCAGCACTGCCTCCCTGCGAGGCAAAGAGTCACTGCAGGCAGAGAGAAGACTTGTGCACTGAGCACTGTGGCAGGAGGATTAAAACTAGTTCAGGGCTAGTTACAATATCACGTACAGTAAGTCTGCAAATGCCTGAGTGACCAAACTGCTGAAGAGGAAACAGCTGGTCAGACAGTTATTTCTAATAACATGCCTGTCAAAGCACAACCTCAACTGTGCAACCATCTTGCTCAAACTACTGTTTGGCCAAAACCAGGAGAGACCCACAATCCAAGATCAAGTGATGCTTATAAATTAAAATCTTATGCAACAGTGAAATAAAACATTTCTAGACGTATTCAGAGTGTTGTATACCAGAGACTCAACTGAACCCATCTCCTAGAAACTATGTGTTTACATATTACAAATACGTGTTGAGAGGAAATTCCTCTTGGATTATTTTTT
Source organism: Seriola aureovittata (assembly GCF_021018895.1). Lineage (NCBI taxonomy): Eukaryota > Metazoa > Chordata > Actinopteri > Carangiformes > Carangidae > Seriola > Seriola aureovittata. The sequence goes on along the minus strand of NC_079365.1, from coordinate 20,727,610 downwards.
TATGGCTTTTAATTGGTTGTGTTTAGGCACCTGAAGCACTTCCTTAAAATTAGGGAAAGTTAAAGGGTAAATATTAGAAAATATCAAAAAAAGAAAAAGAAAGTCAAAAGTGACTTGAAGCAAAATGTGGGTTTTGTATTAGTATCTAATCTTTCCCTGCCCTCAAGTGTGTCTAACCACATGTGGGACAGAAGATGTGGGCCCTCATCTGCAGTGTCAGAGTCGTAAGCTTTGACATCCACAGTGACCGCAACCACCTTCGTACAACATGAAGGCAGCACAAAATTATAGCACTTTTCTTCATAATAAGAAAGAAATGACAATTACCTCAAAAAAAATATTTGGCTAAACAATTAAGAAGTGCCCATAGAAACATAATTTCAAAGGAGACCGTGTGGGAATAAATCTATTACAATGTTTTGTGACACGAAAAATGTCACAAAGATGGAAAAACTAACACTACTTAATGTTTCCTCTATTATAAACCATAAATTACTTCACAGTAAGTAACTCTTTTGTATTTCTGTCAATCTTTCAGCTGCTGTAAATCAGTGTGTTACACCCATTGCTTCATCTTCAGCAGACCATGAAACCCTGTCTATCAAACACAGCAGGTCTCAAAGAATGTGACCATTTCCCATTTCCATCACTGCCCTCCATTCAATCTACTGTCTGTGATTTGTATGGCCTCAGCACACTCTGTCCTCCTGTTTCCCCTAATTTTTTTCCCCCCACTGTTGGAGAAGAGATGTTGGTGTGAGTGCAATTTCTGATCCACATTGAAAGTGGCAGGTGAATTTCGCCCAGCTGCTCCCCTTCTCTGTTCCACTTAGCGGCGACGCTCCTGCTCCGAGTCACTCGGTCGCCGCATGGTCATAGTAAATGAATGAACATGCTCTGAGCAAGAGCCGAGTGCATCTATTTTCACAAATATCATCCTTGCATCATTATTACTCTTTTTTTCCTCCCCGAACATATGGAGAAAGTTTGACCATTTCCAAAATTGTAGGGTTAAAGGCTGCTCATGTTTATCACCAACACATTACAAGTATGTATCATTAAAGACAACAAATTACAGTCAAGACTCCACAAGAAGAAGTCCACACCCATTTAAGCATTTAACAGATTTAAAGAACTTTACCACTAATTCAATTTGATGGATTAAGCGAAAAGCAGGATGAGGAGGACAACAACGTGAGGATGATGGAGGGGAGGAGGAAAAAGCATGTAATTGCAACAGGAAAAATGAAGAAAAGTAAAGGGGGATGGGAAGGACGGGATGGTTGGTGGTGGCACAGGAGAAGAAGGTGGTAAAGGTGGACCAACATGGAGGAGGAGGAGGAGGAGCAGGAGCAGGGGGTGGGACAGAAGAAGGGGATATCTTAAGGTGGAGAGAGGAAGGAACATAAGGAAGTGGAAAAATTAGGAAGTTGGGTTTATACTTGATGCAACGGGTTAACAAAACTCTCGCCATAGATACCTATGGTGTATAGTTCAGTGTTGGACTTTATTGATTAATAGCAGAACCACAATCTAGACTAATATATTGAACATGATCGATCAGTCTGTATCATGCTTTAATTATACTCTTGTAGCTTTGTTATCATTTTTGCATTTACTTGTGGACTACGCACATTCAGAATTTGAGTAACATCCAAGTAATTTGTATTTCACCGTGTCTCATTACTGACAACTCTACCTCCTAGAAATGACATGTATATAGGATTAATTTGTTTTCCCAGTTACGTTGTGGTGAGAAATGTAATGGCTAACAGACTAAGTTTGTTCTAGTGAAGGAATCTATACACTTTTGTTCTGCATAGTCAGAGGGAGGCGTGGATGGTGGTCTTAAGAGACCTGGGTTTGCACCCTGAGTTCTATGTGGGGTTAAGTTTAGGCAACAAAAGGACTTTGGCTACTTCTTCAGGGCAGCCTGGAGGCTACAGTGACTCGCTATCGGAAAGTGGCGAGACGGGCTTGCTGGTTACAATGCTAACTTCAGTGGAAGAAAAGAAGTGATAGAAATAGAAGCAAAACAAGCACTGCCATTGCTTTCCACCACTGGGCGAGTAAAGGAATGAAGTTTGACGCTGAACTCGCAACATCTCATCTACACTGGTCTGGTAACAGCTAATAATGCTAACATTAGCTATGGAGCGATAGCAAAAACGTACATATAGCAGCTTTATATGTGAATAGCCATGTTGTGTGTCCTGTTCAAGCTGCTGCTGGCTTTTAAACCAAGACCATGATCTTTTCCCTCACTTAACCAAGTTCTATGAGTGTGTAAACATAACCATAAAACAGTTTAATAATGCTTTAAATGCTAGTCATAATATAGTAAGAGCTGATATTTTGGTGGGAAACAAATGAAATCCATATTTCGCTGATAATAAATGTAATCTTGGCGGCATTACCTTTACTCCAAAACAAATTTGTTGCTGTAAATTAGGTAAATGTATGTAAATGTAATTCCTTGGAGACAGGGTTGTTTCTGAATAATCACTGTGTTTATGTACTTTCATTCACTATGATAGCAGCACTTCAGGGGAGCAGACCACTTGCAGTGGAAGAGACGTTGCTTTTTGTGTGTTTTTAAAACAATAATCATTGAGCCTTTTTAAAACCCGCTGTCAACAATCTCCGCAGGAAAAACACAAGCAGCCCAAGCTGACCAATCACAGGTCTCCATGTGGTATCTCTGTAGCTGTGACCCTGACCCATGGTGTTGCCCATGGTATGGGCTCAAATACTATGTTGTAACACACAGTATGAACAATAGGATGATGGCGGCAAAGCAGAGGGAGTGTAGGAGTAAAAGACGAAGGGACAGGAAAAGGTACGTAGGTGGGAAGAGGTGGAGGTGCAGAAAGCAGGGGAGGAAGAATATGAAACAAAGTCAGCCTGACAAGGTAGAACAAAAACATACATACTACAACATACTACATAAACCCAATCTCAGTGCCCACTAAAACATGCTCACACACGTCACATAAACAGTGTGTCTGTAGAAGTATGGACGTCATGTGTTAATGCACACACACTAGTGCAGTAGAAACACTGCAATGATGAAGCAAGATTGGATGCAACTGCACAGTTAGGAAAACACTCAGAATCCATCACAGAAAAAAGTCCCTTATCTCCTCAGTGAGGTAAAACATTTATTGAAGATAATTATGAGTAATTGCAAGCATGCCTACATGGACAAAGGAAAAATATAATTAGCTGTGCCTTTGACATATTTTGAAAGTTGGAATTTTTAATTCTAAAAATAGAAGGCCGTGTAGTCACTCCAAGCATGACAGCAAAAAAAAAAAAAAAACAGTGTGAGAAAGGATGAATGACAGATTCCTTGCCACTGCATGAGGAGCTCTGGTACATACACAATTACACTGTGCAGTCACGCATACGCACACGGAGGCACACACCTGCTAACACATACATTGAATTGCCGATCCTAGGGTGCCTAACTCGGAGGTTAAGGAACACAATGACGAGAGGTCACCTGGCAGTAATGGAGCCTTTTGTGTGTGGAAATAGTCATTTCCCTGTGTAGTCTCGGGGTATCACAGCAATGATATGAAACCCTGTCATTTTGTTTCCCTTTCTATTGATTTCAGAAAGGAGAACGTGTGGAAAGGATAGAGGGTGAGAGAGGTACAGGAGAAGAGCACGAGCGATGTGCCTGTTGTGGGTGTCAGGACTATGCCATTGTCATTCAAATGTTTTGTTGCAGGAAGGGAATTTGAGAGGAGAATGGGAGATGAGCACTAATGGGAAGCAAAGGGAGAAGTGGAATAATTGGATTTGATTACGTCTGTCCGTCAGAACAGGACAGAACATAATATGCGGCTGGAATTATTGTGACAGCTTTACAATGTGGGTGACTCTTTGTGAAGTTGGTACAGTGTGAAGAACTTTTGGAATGAGAATTGTCTCGAATTATATTTTTTTTCTAGCAGTGTGGCTGTAGGGATGGCAATGTCTGTCTGCCAGTCCAGACAGAAATATCTTAACAACTACTGGTTAAATTGCTGTGGGTATTTTTGCTTTTCAGTACTATAACATTTTGGTACAGACTTTCTTGTTTTCCCTGGGATGAACTGTTATAACTTTGGTGAGCTCTAACTCTCCATGTAGCATCACCTTGTGTTCAAAACTTGTTTAATACTATCTTTTTATATAACTATTACTTTTATATTATATCATTATAACTGTACTTTATATATACTCAAACCCCTGAAACTACAGATATTTCCATCAGCCTCACTTTGTGTGTAATGTTGATTACCTCAGGCAAGAATGTTATGTTTTCACCCATGTCAGTTTGTCTGTTTGTCAGCAGGATTAGGCAATTTTTGGTGGAGGGATGGTGCATGGGCCAGGGACAAACCTATAAAATTTTGGGGCAGATCTCGATCATTCACTATGAATTACATTTTTTCTCTGAGGTCTGGTGTATGTTGTTTGACATTGGCCTTGGCGGAGGTCTGCGCTATCTGAGTGCCCTTCTACTTAGCAAATTTTTTAACATGCTAACGCACTAAACTAATACATAGTAAACATTATACCTGTGAAACATGAACATGTTAGAATTATCACTGTCAGCCTGTTAGCATTTAGCTCTTTGAGGGCATTATAAGACCTTGCTTTATAACAAGCCAGGGGGCTGCACTGGTGTGGATGTGTTGCTTCAGATACAGGTCCATCAGTAGTAGTACAACTCTGGAAAGTTGTTGCAGCTGCAATACTTTTATCTTTTGTTGTGACGATTGCCAGGGAAACAGTTGAAATTTACCATCCACATTACAAAGTAACGTATCAGGAGCATGAACCTGCACATATCTGACTGGCAACCACAGTGTTTTGGACTGATGAAGTTGTGTTGCAGTCAGACAAAAAGGTGAGCAAGGTTAAATTTTTCTTATGGTTTTTGCTGTAACCATCCTTGTTGCCACCCCATCACCAAACTGGCTTCATTCAAATAAATGAGAGGGCTGCTTTTTTTCACAGAGCTAAAGCTGGTCTGAACGTGGCCTCAGTCTAAATGTAAGTTAGTGAGAAAGGACTATACATCTAGTCACACCCTGTGACATCTGTTTTAGTGATTAAAGTAATTCTAAACTTATTTTAGTATCTAGAGTATTTGTCTCCTCAACCGATTGACATGGCAAAACTAAATCCTTAAAGAAATTAAGATTTGTGGTTAGAAATTGATTTTATTATTTGTTTCGTTCTAATATAATTTTTGATCAAATCTTTCGAATTGTTGATTAATTCATACAGGGTCATGCAGGAGGAAGCCATTCTCTGAAGGTATATCTGCCAAGCTGTCATTATGACACAACTTACCAGCCAGTGAGAAAACTGAGTTTATTCCTACCAAGGTAATGAGATTGCCTCGCTCTATGCATTAAAAAACCTTTTTCCAAGAATACAATTTAATCATTGATATTTCTTTTTCTAGTTCTGCTGAGAAGTTTACATGTTGTTGACCAATTAGTGATGCCAGAACATAGTTACTCCAAATTGGTAATTTCTTTGAATTTTGGCCAGACAATATTGAGCTATTCCTTATAAATCCTTTAAAAGGCATCCCACAAAATTCAAGCATCTAAGACAGAATCGTTATTAATATATAGAAATTCCTTTAGGGCTTCTCTAAATTGATCACAAAAGGTGTTAAATTTCCACAGAGTTACACGATTAGGAATTGTATTAAGCATTATAGTACATACATTTGCATGGTGGTCTAATAATGACATATATACTATTTATGCATTTAAAATCGTATGCATCATTTGAGAAGAAGCTAACACCCAGTATAATATATCCTTAAAATAAAAGTATGGGGAATTCGAGAGTAAAATGTATAATCCATTTTGTGCGGGTTATCTGTACGCCATATATCTAAAAGGGCATATTCAGATGTCTAATTCTCTAGAGCACACCTGCATGGGAAGGTGATATTAGTCTTCGATGTTTTGCCTATAAGTATGCATCAAAAACCATATTGATGCGAACTGTGAGTACAAGTTTTGAAAATCATTGCACCTTATGTCAGTTGTCATAATGTTGCTGTGAAACACTGCCACTGACAGAAAAGTCTGTGGAAAAATTTTGTTTTTTCAGTTTCCCTTGTTTACCACCGATACCATCAGAGGTCGTATAAAAGGCCTTACGATGGCCATGAATAATGAAGGCTGATGCGTGGACTACTGATAAGACTTGGATACAAGCTGGGAACTGATCGATTTTGGCCTCGAGGCATGGGTGAATGTGTCTAATGCTGAAAGACCCTAAACACTCTGTGACCTCAGGTTACTTTGCTGATGTGGCCAAATGTATCTGATGAAGCACAACATCGAACCTACATGACAACATGCACATATTCCATGGCTTTAGTCACAGTGGGGCTATAGACAAAAAGTCTGATGTGTAAATAAATCTTGAAAATGGCTTTGATCAAGCATAACCAGATTCCTCTGTCTTACTCTACCATGCACAACAGTTTCCACAGAGCTTAGATTTGATTAAAACTGTTTTAGGTGCATGTTGTCCAATGATACTGTCGAAAGTCTAATGATACAGGATCCTTATAATGGCATCACTTTCCTTCCCACACACTGAACTCAAACATTCACATTCAGACAGATATACAAAGTATCATCAACACTGCGCCCGGTTCACAAAATTTTACAACATGCAAGCTGTTATTTCCAACATGAGGTCATCACTAATCAAAACAAAGGCAATACTTGTGAAACACACATGGACATGCAAGAGCAACGCAGGACTCAAATTTATTTGCAAATTCCGACCGACAGTCATTAGTGAAATGTGACGTCATAATTTGCCAGCTGCGTGTTAGCAGTGCATACAATGAGTTTTGTGAGTCAGGAACAAAAAACATAAGACACGTCTATACATGAATATAAATTCTTATACCTCATGGATGCAAATGCTCAGTTCGATTCCCAGCCAGCCAGACTCCTTGTTTCATATCATTCCCCAGCTCACTGCCCCATTTCCTGTTACTATACACTGTTCTGTCAAGTAAAGGCATAAAATGCCTCAAAAAACAAAAAACAAAAAAAAAACTACAATATGCGAGCTCTGGAAAGCGAAGGAAAACTAGCATAAGTCTTCACAACAAAACACTCACTCCTCCCACCCCTCCCTCTCTCTGCTCCATCACGCTCCGCCCAGCCCTTCCCCTACATCCTCATCGTGTTTGCCGTCTTAGCTATTGCAGGACTCGGGAGCTTGCTAGCCTGAGAGTCAGCCATAGTGACATCCTCCAGCTGATAACAAAAGCTTGAAACCTCGATGAGAGCGGGAGTTGACTAGAAGCAGGTTCGTGTATTGATTGACAGCCACCCCTGACTTTGGTCTTCGCCGATTGGTTAGAAGGATGAGGCTTGCTAAAAACTCCAGTTCTGTCAGGCTGTTCGATGAGTTTGGCTCACAGAAGCATTTGACTGCATCTCTTCACATTGAGATCCATTTTGGAGCATATTTTTACAAAAAAAAAAGAAAAAACTCAACAAAAGTTTCATACTGTAGCTTTAAATCAGCAATACCACAGGCTGAGCATATATGAGGAGGTTGGGGTGGTGAGGAAGCAGTGCTGCTACCATCAGCAGAGACACAGTGAGAAGTGTGTCGTTATAATAGCGGCACTGTACATCTGTGTGATTGCAAATTGATGTTAATAGTAAGCTGGTAGCCAAGCGGCTGACAAATAAGCCAGTGACACTGATGCATGACTTTAGCAGCTGGTGCCAACTTAAGAGTGACTTCAGTGAACTAACTCCATGCTCCACAAACAACAGTGATCACGAGCAAACAAGTCATTGGCCTTTATGTTCTATATTCACATACACAGTTCCTTTGTTTATCTGGGCAGCTTCTCACAAAGAATCATTTCTTTGAGTGAAAGCACCCCTGCCCTCAGTGCTCTACCATACAAACACAAACACAAGACCAAAACACAGGAAGCATAAACGCACAGATAGCTGGAGTCGCAGTCTACTGGAGCCGGTTGCACTGCTGTTGTTGGGGTGTTGTTGTATGAGTAACCGTTGAAAATAAAAGCCCCTTTAAGCAACAATGGTTATAAATTACCAAAAATAATCTGGCAGCCAGGAAAGCATAGAGGGCCTGTCAGCACTCCACAACTCCCCATCTGTCACACACACACACACACACACACACACACACACACACACACACACACACACACACACACACACACACACACACATACTGTAACAGCAGCAGAATGCATCTGCTTCCACCTCCTCTACCTCCCCCTTCATCCCCACCTTATTAAGATTCATATCCCCGAAAGGTGACTTCTTAGTCAGGCCTCCCCCCATCCCCCCACCCCCAACCTTGCCCCACAAGTTGCCTGGAGGTATAGGCGCAGTGACAGGTAGCTCTTCATTCCCCTGGGCACTGGGCAGGGGCGCAGAGGTGGAGGGGTGTGAGTGTGTGTGGGGAATTCAGGGTGGTATAGGTGACACAGAGCAGGATTATCAAGTCAAAGATGCCCCCTGTAGATAAGAAGTCTCTGGGGAAGAGTGCCTGTCTGAGAGCGCTGGGAGCTGAAGCCTCTCTCTCTCCCTCTCACTCGTCCTCTTACTAGCTGTTTTTACTCTTGCTCTCTTTCTGTCTGTCTCTTTTCTCTCTGGGCTTATCTACCTCTCACCTCCTACGGCTTGCCATTCTCTTTATCCTCTGACATGCATTCCCCCTCCTCCCGCTCTCTCTGGCATTCCTAACTTTGAGCACTCCTTCTGCACTCCAACAAATAAATCCAGCCACTTGACTCCTGATCCGCCATGCTGTTAAAGCAAATACTCAGTTCCCCATAGCAGCCATATGGGGGGGGGGGGGGGGGGTGCAAAGATTGCACTTATTTTTATTCCCTTTAGATTGTACCATTTTGTAAGAGGTTGAAAGTTCCCTCTTTGTTTGTCCTCCACTGGAGCTTGGCTGCCATTGTGTTTGCTCTGTTCTTTCCCATCATATTCACTCCAAACTCTTAAATCACACAATTACACCCATTTCCACATCAAAAAGATTATGTATCTCATGTAGCTTTGCATTACTAGCACAGAAGAGGCTACATTTTTGCTTTTAAGGCTAATGCATGGACTATGCATGCAGTACTTCTGTCTGCTTATCTAACAGCAGTGCTGAGTCATGATTTTTCTTTTGCCTCTCCGTCTTATTTGCCCATCTTTTCTATCAGTTATGATAACATTGTATTTCTGTGTTTGCTCTCAGGAAACACTGACAGGGCAAGGAATGAGCAGTCAACAATCAGACAGTTTAACCACACTTTCTAACACTTTCTAGGAAAACTGAAAGTGAGTGCAGCAAAATATGTCTCTAATAATCCTTCATTGCACAGGAAACCCGGTCAAAGTTGAACCAGGAAGTTGGTCTGTAAACTGTGGTGGTTGTTTACAATGGACAGTCTGGATACATTTTCTACTTATAATATTTATTATTTGTTCTAAGACCTTTTCACACAGACACACAGACTTCACCGGACCCTTGATATCTTCACTGGTGATGCCCTGCCATGTCTGTGCTCTTCATTTTCACCTCTTGCCTCGATCAAGATGACAAGGGCATCCTGGTGCTGCTGCTGAGATCTTGGTCATCTTAATCGAAGTGGAAACATTCCCCATCACAGAAGGGGAGCACGTTGTAGTCTGGGTGGCCAGAGATTATTAGTGGTGTCCTGAGGTCACGACTACAAAATGACAGCCGAGGTGAAAATTTGTCTGTACAAGATCCAGACACAAAGACCTTTAAGTTGCTGAGCTTGAAAGTGATGATCACTCGCCCACAGATTTCTTAAATTTTAATTAAACCTTTTCACCGGAGATGATGGTTTCTTCAGGGAGTATAAGGACAGTGCACCAAGAGCTTACACTGTGCATGTTGTGTTCAATTCAGTTTTTGTTCACAATCAGCTGATCCCAGTCTGTGAATTTTACTTTGTCATGTGCAACTGTTCCATTAAAGAAGCATGATTCATTTCTCTACACTGCTAGGTTTAAGTATTCAGTGACGGATACGCTCTGTGTCTGAACGAGTTTGTGTGTAGAAAACCATTTTAATTCAGTTATGCATAATTTTTTATCTTTCATTAAGACCCTTGCAATAAAACTATGCTGCATTGGCACTTACAAACACATGTTGCATCTGAAAACAAGGCTCTGTATAGTACTGCTCAAGGGCACTTCGGAGGAATGTGTCCGTCCACTACAGGAAGCAACTCCTTGGGACTAATGAGATCGAGAATGGTGCCCAGGGAACTGATGTGGTTGGGGCCATTCAGACCAGAGGAAGACCAAGCTGAGGGACTGAAGGCTCTGGTTGGTGGCACCAATCAGGTCAGGTGTTTAATGAGGTGATCCAAGCAGACAGGCAAGGCTAATACCTTCACACCAGACTGATTAGTGTGAACCTCTCCTGTAGGCTTCCAGCTAGAAGCAAGTCTAGGTGCCAACCTGGCCCTCATTATTACTCTTCAGGCGAGGAGGAAAGAGACTATTTTTAACCTGTTTTTTTCTACAGTTTAAATGTACTATTCATACAAACTGCAGGGCTTTTGTTATTTCAGTTTACTTTGCTGTGGTCGAGTAGATGTCATGTTCAATAACTCTAATCTACATATCTGTCCTGCCAAAACATGGTGCTCAAAGCCAACACGATACCATCTCTGGTTTGACAAAACATGACAATGAACGCTGAGCCATGACTGATGTGGTAAAATCATTTGTTTGAAACCTTTATAAAGTTTTGGTATTTTTGCTGAACGTTAAGCTGGTTGAACTTTCAGAGGATTTCTGAAAGTGCCGAGCGATACCCTTTCTTTACTACAACATAGAGCAGGCTGACGCTATATTTAATCATGAACAGGAATGTGTGGAGCTGCATAAACTGTAAAATAGCTTCATCTTCTTCATCTCAGGGACTAACTATGACGTTTTGATTTCTCTATTGTCCAAATTAATTACTTTTTTTGATTCTCATTTTGTTGAATTGTTTACTAAGAGCGAATATAGCTACTATTTTTCCACATATATATATATATATATATATATATATATATATACTGTATATATACTGTATATATATATATATATAGTGTCATAGCTCAGGTGAATGTGTCGCTCTTCCTACTGAAGTTAATATATATTTTACAACTGGCTACGCTGTTTCTATTATTGTATGGTTTTTTTGCATGTCCAATTTTTTAGTAGTGGCAGAAGTTTATCTCTATATTTTGTATGTAAGGGGCACACCGCTAGCTCACCTGGACGTCATCCCCTGTCTTTACCCTGCCTTTCCCATCACTATCCAGTGCTGTGCAGTTGCTGTCAAAAATAAAGGCATCACATAATTTCTGCGGGTTTGTCAGCTGCACATTCTCTGCTGCCAATCTCTGGTTCTACCTCATCCCAAAGTTGTTCCGCTGGATTCAGACTGGGGACTGGGGAAGCCGCTGAAGTTCACTGAACTCAATTGTCATGTTTATGAAACCAGTTTGAGATGACTTTTGCTGTGTGACATGGTGCATTATCATTCTGGCCATTTGAGGATGCCAAATTGTGGCCATAATGGGATGCACATGGTCAGCAACAACACTCAGATAGGCTGTGACACTTAACCGATGATTTATTGGTATTAAGAGCCCTCAAGTTTACCAAGGAAACAACCCCCACACCATCGCACCACCGCCACCAGCCTGGACTGTTGACACAAGGCAGGATGGGTCCGTGGATTCATGCTGTTGATGTCAAACTCTGACCCTACCACCTGCGTGCCTCAGCAGAAATCGGGATTCATCAGACCAAGCAACGTTTTTTTTTTTTTAAGTCTTCAACTGTCAGTTTTGGGGATTTCTGTTCTTGTCTGACAGGAGTGGAGCCCAACATAGTGTCCTGTTGTTGAAGCCAATCCGCATTTTCGTTTTTTTGCACCACTCTGCGCAAACTCCACAGACTGTTGTGTGTGAAAGTCCCAGGAGATCAATAGTCGCAGAAATACTCAAGCTCCTGACCTGTTTCTGCACAGATTTATGCACTAAACTGAACAACGAGTCATTTTGAGCAGTGGAGAGCAACTCACCTCAAGTTTTGAGCACTTACTTGTGAACCTAAATTCAGACAAAGTGCCACACTTACTAAGGTGGTCTTTTGATCCTCCAAGTTGTGATTTAGGTAGATTAGTGACCACAACTATATATATATATATATATATATATATATATATATATATATATACACACACATACTCAGTGAATATACAAACAAATACTATCATTACATTTGAAAAGTAAGGAAAGAAAGTGGAACAGACAAAAGTTAAGAGTTCATGTAACAATAGTTGGTCACTCTGTCTTCTGGTAGAACTAATCAACAGCTTCAGAACAGCAGCTTTGACCTCTGCATGACAGCGTACTGGCTCAAAGGTCTACGTAATAACAACTTCTGTGTAAAGGGCCCTTGGCTGCCTGATGTATTGTGGTTGAAAAGAAAAAAACACCCACTGCACATTTATGACAGAAAATGCAACTAATGATGGTCCAGTGTTTGTCTTCTCACTATTTACAACAAAGGCTTTGAGCCCTCAACATCATATGGTACAAGCAATTAAATGTGTTTGCAAGCCACGAGCGGAAAGAAGCCTTTGACTGGAGAAGACGTTTTTTACACCATGAACTGTACACACCATTTAGAAAGAAGGAAAGTAAGGAAAAAAATCGTCATTTGTATTTAGAACGAAATCTTATTTTTGTTCCTCTTTTAAAACTAATTGCTACAGTCAGTCATCAGCTTCTTCCTGTAACACTGCAGTCAGTGCAGTGTGCATGTCATTGGCAAAGCGCCACACTGCACGGACCACGAATCTATCATGACTGACCTGAGATGGAAGCTTATTTAAAATGTGAAAGCTTTTGTTGCTAACAGTGCAGCCTTTGTACAGAGCAAGGACTTGCACACAAAGACAGCACCAACCCACCAACAACCCTCAGCTCAAACACCCCCTCACTGCATGCATACAGTTCATTAGCATGCAATGTCCAAAGTGGGATGCAATGCACAGGTCCTGTCCTTCATTTCGAGATGTGGATGGAACACGGTATGGAAGGAGATGGCAGGTTAACAGGGATGAGTTGTGGCTCTTAATGAGCTCCTTGTTGGCTTCCTATCAGCACAGAGCTGGGTTCCACTTTTACATGGCAATCTGGGAGCTTATTAGAAGCCATTCCCTTTAAAACAATCATCCAGCAGCTCTCCTCCCGGTTTCTGTGTCTATATTTCCAAAGGTGTTACAAGTCATGCCTTCTTTTTCCCTCCACCCCAGCCTCACTCTGGTTTCTTTCACTCCTCACACGAGCCTCTTACCACTCATCTTTCTACCCTTTCCCTGCGTCCACATCACCTGTTATTCAGGCATTTTGCTCAGTATTCAGATTCCCCTGGAGCCTGGTGGTAGCATTGGCCTCCCTGGGGAGCAGATCCACAGTCTGACATGTTAAAAAGGGATCAGAATGACAGGAAGTGAAGACGGGACGACAGCAGGCTGAAATACAGCAAGAGGAATATACAGTATACATCTCTACTGCTGAGAGGTGGTGAGAGATGGTGATAATGGAGAAAGAAATAAACTAGGTAGCTGTAACGTATTTGCAAACGAGAATAAATCAGAGAATTACGCATATCTAGAAACCTCCTCTCCAAAAAATGACAATCATATGTCACTTTTCTGTATTAAGGATTTATATCCAGGAGAACTTTTGTGCAAATGTAAGAAGTATGTGACGTGAGCAGATCACAGTCCATAGTAGTGCAAATCGGCTGAATACTTAATGGTTATTATTTATTTCAGAGATGTGCATCCATATTGCTCAGTATGTTCAGCTAATCAACATTTAAAATTCAATATTTAATCAACAGTCAATGACAATCCATTGCTTGCTATCTTGCATTAGTCCAGAGTTGTAACTAAACAACTGCAAAACTAGAGGGTGTTTTAAAATTATGTGCACCTTTGAGAAGTGCCATCATGTCTGGACTGGTCTCCACGGATGTCTTGCACGTGCATATCAACACGTTAATGCAGAGAGCAGTTATCTTTTCCGAGCTGCAGTTTACAAACACAGTTGCCTGTTGGCGTTTATCAAACATAATAAATAGCTGTATTTCATTCTTCTCACTTTTGTCAGGTACAAAGTCACAGAACACAGCCCTGGAAGCGGCTGATAAGCCAGACACAGACAAAAGCAAGAGAGGCATTGCCCAGCTACGGACAGACAAATGAGTGAGAGAGATGCATATCAGCTTAAAGTTACTGTTATTTGCTGACATCAACTTTGGAGATGAGAGAACAAGTTCACTTAATTGCTGCTCCGGGTGTTTGACAAGAAGGAGAGTTACCCTTCATCCTGTCTTCGAAGTTGTAAACATTGACACCTGCTTTGAAACAAAGCAAGAGGCCCTTGTGTAATTTTCTGGGCCTTATGCAACTTGTATAGTGAGAGTTTAGGGCCAACCCCGGCTTTGTGTAACACCTCCCTCCATTCACTTTTATTTCCCTTCGGCTCTACACTGATCTCAAACGTGGCCTCTCTGGAATCCAGTTGCTGGAAATCTGTTGTAGCCACAGACAACTTTATTCCCTGAGTACTGTGTTTTTTTTTTGGTGTGGTCTGCTATTTTGCTGTCCCACGAGCAGTTGGATGGTAGGTTTGTTCATTTGTGTGCGTTCAAAGGACAGATGTGGGATGTGTTAGCTTTGTCGGGGGCTGGAGGTGAGGTGAGGCAGCTAGCCTGCAGCAAAAGAGCAGGAATATGCCCTCTGGTAACGTCAGGAGGCAAATGGGTTTTGTTGTCAGTTGAAGGGTGTGTGAACTGTGGGAATGTGACTTCAGGGGCAACTTCAGGACTGCTCTATAAAGTCATCAAAGCTAAACTAGTTGTTTATGGTCAGTAAACACCTCAAAATCTTAATCTGTCTTCCTGGTAAACCGTAAGGTCTTGTTTTCTGTTGCTACATTTTTTAAAGGAGCTATTTATAAGTTTTGCTATTGCTACATAGCCAATCTTAGCATTAATAGTTGTTTGCCTTGCCAGTCTAGAAGAAATGTTCTTAGTTCAGCATCAAACTTCATTTCTTTACTCCCAAAGTGCTGTCTCTAGCAGTGGAAAGCAATGGAAATGTTAACTCTTGTCTCTATCACATCTTTATTTCTACTGAAGTTAGCATGCTAACCAGCTAGCCCCAGCTTGTCTCGTCACTTTTCGATACCATCTCACTGGAGTCTCCAATCTGCCTTGAAGAAGTTGCGCTGCTCAGCTATTATAACCTCTTGTATTGTAAGCGCAACAATGACCAAAGCTCTTGTCAAGCGACAATCACCACCACCTGCTCCCGGCAAGAAAACACAAGAAAACTTTTACAAGTAGCCCCTTTAAATACAGAAGACATTTTGTTTGAGTGAAGCAGATTTTGAGTTGATGGATGGCACCTTTGACACAGCTGTGTATTAGTAAAGTAATGAAATTATTTTGTCAGAAACTGATTACATTTTTATTTGGCCTAGTCACAGTAGCTGCTCACAACTATATTTTCTAAAAATGACTATTCCTAAGTGGTTTTAATTGCTCACCCTTAATTCTACTTTAACCAACAAAAACTTCTACTTTTCCACAAAAGTGGAATATATGGAAATGGGATATCCAACTGACAAAAATCGGCATGAAAACATTTGCAGATACGATCAATCAAAATGAATATTGTTTTTGATACACTGAAGAAAAGCGTAAACCCTGATGGCGTTATGTTTCTCTTACATGTTTCACTTGCTAATGTGAAATCACAGGGGAAGTGAAGGAACAAGAAGTGTAAGTGAGAGAGAAATAAGACATTGGAAAGGAGAGGTGGAAGAGTACGTGAGAGACATACAGGTGCCACACAAAGCACAGTACTATGTCTTGGGTACTCAGCACACCTTCTCAAACAAAGTACAAATAGACTACGCAGTACTTTACACCTGCTCTATGTTTTATCTGACAATGTTTAAACCAAGATTACTTTTGATTCTGTTGAAAACAAAGTATGATAGTTGGAGAAGTCAGTGGGTTCACTTCTGTCTCATTTGCCACATGAACGTCCTGTATTTCAAGTTGTTTTCACACAGGGGCAGGCTGCCTGTTAAAGCTGTGGCATCAGTTTAATGAAATGTGTGAGGCAGTGACCGTTAACAAGGTTTGAGATGAAAAGTGTTAATGCAGCTCAGCATTTCTGTTTGATATTAAAGAGCATCTCAACACCAATAATGTGAAACTGCAGGGATGAAACCAGATAATGATAAAGTGCCCGACAGAAAAAGATTTCCAAATAAAAGTGTAGGAAGGCCAAAATGTTACCAGTGTATGTAAGTCAGAGTGACTTATGGTCACAATGACAATGTGTATGAGGACTATTTTGGGAATGGCTACCAGTGGTGGAGGAAGTAGCTTATTCAGATCCTTTACTTAAAGATATAATATGTAAGTTTTCCACATTAAAATGTCTGAAAATAACTAGACCTATATATTTTCAGACTTCGTGAAATCTCTTATTTTCATACGAGGTAGCAAAAATGGAAATACTCAAGTAAAGAAAAAGTCCCTGAATAGTATTTAAATAGCCTACTTGAGTACTTGAATAAATATACTTAGTTACCTTCCACCACTGATGGCTACATACAGTACATACAAATCAGACACAACAGGTCCAGAATTAAAAAGTAACTTGACTTGTAATTTTAAGTCAGGTTTGTAATTTATTCAAATAAATTTGAATGTGCACATCATCTTTGAATACGCCCAGATACAACTGAAAACACTTGGCTAATGCACACTCATACCAAGTTTGACTCCTTCACTGTCTTCATTTGTTCCAGCCAAAACACTTCAACTTCTCATCCCACATGATGACGTGTCATGTCTTCACCTGTGGCCCATATTTCAACAAATCAACAAATCAACCCACACACCACAAACAAACACATTCTCAAGTGGCCTCAGCTCACAAATTTACTTCAAATGCTTCATGCTTGTGCAAATATTCCAGATATTAAGTGAGAGCAAACCTGTGAGGTTTTACACAGGCCATGTGGAAACTATTGTGATCTATAATATTGTCCTTGGAAATGCATTGATTTGCTTAAATATCGTGTAATCTGAATTCATTCCGCTGGACCTTTGGACTCCTTTTATTGGGTTAATTACGTCATATATTAGTAATGGATTTACGATAATCCCATTGTTGAATTATAAATCCCTTGTGTATTGAATTTGTACTAACTGTTAAAAATAAGCACTTTCCCACCTACAGGTCTCACAACACTTCCAAATGTTAGAAAAGGGGGGGATTTCTATTTGCCTCACCTAAGGTTTCTCTATTTTTCCATTATATGATGAGGTACTTTTGGGGACCTTTTCCATGCCTTGCCTTCATGGGCTAGTGGGTGAAGTCTACTGAGATACTGTATGTGATGTTGGGCTATAGAATTATAATTGAAAAGTATAAACTTTGATCTGGTAAAATTACAGGAGTACTGCCGCGATACAAGTGCCACACAGCAAACTGAGGGACAGAAACTTTGTTTGATTAGGACTTTTGTAGCTTTGTCTAACTTGTGTGGTGGCAAAAATAAAAGCTCAAAATAAATATACATTTGTTCAATGTAACCTAACGCGGTAGGTTTCCATCCAAATGTAGCACTTTGCAAAATTAGCAAAAGGAAACACACATTAATGCACATTTCCATCCACTGCTGCTATGCAAATATTACAAATTGCTTCATCAAAGTAAATAGCGGTGGAGCTTATTCTCCACTCATGTGCCATTTCAACAATTTTAATGAATGAATAACTGTTAACAGTCATTTTCCTCAGCAGTAAGGTCAAATATTTGCTGCTTCCTGCTTCGCAAATGTGAGGATTTGATACTTTTCTTTGTCAGGCCTGTGGTAAACTGAATTTCCTTCATTTTTTCTGTTGGTCGGACAAAGAAGATGTCACCTTGGGCTTTGGGAAATTGAAACAGACAATTTCACTATTTTCTGACATTTTGTAGACAAAATGGTTAATTAAGGAGATAATCAGCCGATTAATCGATAATGAATATGATCGTTAGTTGCAGCTCTAATTCAGTGTGAATATTGCAGGGCTTTGGTATGGATTGTTGCGGTTAATGTTGATTCTGATTTATTGAGGGTTAGGTTTTTCTTTTTATCTCTATTAAAGAAAGAGAGAGACAAACCAAAAAAAAAAGATAGAAAGAGAAGAGAAATAACAGAAGGGGAGAGAGGGGTCTCCACCGTGCACAGAGCTGATCTGTGTGTATACATTGTGACGTTTCCCAGTGGTCTCGGATGTACGGACGGCAACACCTGTTTAATGAGCCACTAATGGTGGCACTAATTGAAGTGGGCTAATTTCATGTCATCATGAACTCGCCATATACGGCACCAAAGGAGTTGGATCCACGGAGCAGGAAATATTCAGTTATAGCCCCTGGCTGAAACAGAGGCTAGCCTGATCTCCTATCTCCTCCCTGAATCACACAAGCTTCTCTGTGCCCTCAGATATGAAATGCAGAATTCTGATTTCCATCAAGTAATTTATAATTTATTAAAATTCATATTCAGCATGAGAAGATATTGGTTAACATGATCTCAGCAGTACTCGACGGAGGCCCCGCTCTGTAGATACAAAACAGATTAAATACTTTTTTTTTTTTTTCAGCAACACTGCTGTAATGAGCAGTGTTTTGAAGCTTGGCTGAAGGTTTCAGTGGAGTGGTCTGAAGGATTGTAAGGCAACGGACAGTGGAGAGTTGTAGCTAGGGAGAAGACACAATCCTCTCACACCCCCAGGCTTTTCCATTATCCCACTCTTTCTGGATCATATAACACAGGCTCCGTGTGTGTGTGTGTGTGTGTGTGTGTGTGTGTGTGTGTGTGTGTGTGTGTGTGTGTGTGTATGTGTATGGGTGTGTGTAGCCAACTTGCATTTGGCTGTGACTGCGTGCATGTGTGTACTGTATATATATATGTGTGCACATTCACATCCATCTCACAGAGTCCCTGGTCCTTTTTTTTGTTTGCTCTTCCCTCCTCTTCTCTCTTGTCCTGCTCTGCTTTCTTTTAACTCCTGTTACTATCTGGTTTGTTCTGCCAACTGGGCACGTGTTTGATATTAATTTGCCAAGTGCCCCGGGTCTTGAGAACTTTGTGGGAGGAGAAAAGAGGAGCAGAAAAGGCACACAGAGGAGTGAGGTGAAAACAGCAAGATAAAGAGAATCTTTTCATTCATTGTCTGATGCCATGCTGTCACACCACAGTTGTTTCCCTTTTTACTCTGCACACAGACAGTCACACACTGTTAGCTACATAGGAGAACAGACACAAAGAGGTGACAGACATGCATGAAAACACACGTCAGGGATTTTTTTTTTCATTCTATCTTAATATAGCACTCACAATATGTATATTGAAAGAGTTATAAGTAACTGTTATAGTTCCCACTGTCCAAACTGGCCCTGAAATGATCCCTTTCTAACACTATTATAAAGTAAGCAAGGGGGGACAAATCCACAGTCCTTGTTTTGTGCAAAAATGCATTCTAAAGTTCAACCAAAGCTAATTCAGATGGGAGACAAATTAAATGAAAAACCTGAATAAATTAGTGGAGAAACATACCAAATACATATGCTTCCACACAGGTTCACTGCATGGTACAATTAAGCGATTAACATCCAGTCATGTTCAGTGGCGTGTATGAAAATGCTGAGCGGGCCCAGGTGATGAAGCAATGAAGGGCTTGCCTTGCTCGTCCCGACAGCACAGCACTGGTACAGACATTTGTTCCCAAATGTCCAAAAGATGAATCTTAATGACTCTGATGATCCTGTGACTTTTCCTCCAGCACCATCATGAAGCTGACATTTGTGGTTTTGAGTTATATGTCTCAATAACTACTGGATGGATTTCCATGAGATTTGGTACAAAGGCTCTCATTGGGAAGAATTGTAATCACTTGGTTGACCCTGACGTTTTATCCGGTGTCATCACTTACTCAATATTTCATGTTTGGTTTACAACTAAAATACCAGAATGACATTTCAATCAGACTCAGATGGTGAACAAGATGTACCTTGCATTTAGCCTAAATACAAGTAAAGCCATACAGCCACTTGCATGGCTGTAGACTCCAGGGGCCACATGCATAAAACTCTGTGTAGATTAATGACTAAAACTATATGTACACACAAAACCAGAAATATGCATACACATTCTGTTAGTCAGAATTATAAAGTCGCATGGCTCCACTTTATAAATCTCACTCATTGAAAAATTGGGCGCATTTCCACTTCCACAATTAACCATAAATGGATGAAGACACTTGCTTAAGTCAGTTTGCATAAAAAAAACACTGTCTGTGCCACAAGTTATTAGGCATGGCACAGAAAAGAAAGCCGAGAAAAAAGCACAATTTCACCAATTTTGAAACTGAGGCGCTTACAAGTGGGAGTCAAAAACGTGCATCAGTACCCTGTAGTACAATCAGTCCAAATGTAAAGTCCTGCTTCACTCTGAACTTCATTTATTGGAACTAGAGACGTCTAGAGACTAGAGACATTCGTGAGGTACACACATTCTCACCACACATTATGTGTTTATAAATACCAACTTATGTGCGGGAAATGGCGTACGCATGGTTTTTGTCTGTACGCATCATTTATGCATCTGGCCCCCGGTCTTATTTTGCATTACTATCCCTACACTGCAGCTCAACAAGGAAACACAAATGACTTTCACTTTGGAAGATTCCTGATTCAACCAATTCAGATTGACGAAGCATCATGTTAGCTTTAGCTGAACTTTAAACTAAATGTGGATTTAGTCACTTTCATTTGACTCGTTACAAAGGAATCTTTTCACACCAATAACTTGAGTATTGCATTGAGGTAGATTTGAAAAACACGTATATGTTAATACAATCTCCCACTTTTCATTACATTATCTCCGCCTGCATGCAGCTTGCATGGACTCCAGCAGGGCCAGGAACAGTTGGCGGACCATCCGTGCCACTATTCTACCTCTAAACCTCCCTCAGTGCGGTCAAACCCTGTGTACTCTACCTGTGTGTTGATAGACACTCCATGTCAGCGCCCGTGCCCCGGGTCAGCTTACGCCTTCTCTCTCTTACCCACCGCACAGCCGCGCGACTGTCTGCAGCCTCACAAAGCAATGGAGTAATGAGTCCCATGACAGTCCGCTGGAATAGGCTCTGAATAGGTAATGATGGAGTCTGAAGGTGTTGGGAACACTGGCTGTGTCTGATCGGAGGTTATAATGCAGTCTAGGAGCATTCCTCCCTCTGCTTGTCCGTGAGAGTTGTGCTGGCACAATACCTCCTATCTAAAATTTATTGTATAACGCCGCATGCCTGTGTTAGAACCGTGTTCCCCGCACACTGCCCATCAAATCATATTCTGATCCCTTTCCCTGGTTAATGGTCTGTACATACAGTCCTCCTCCACATGTATGCTATACATGCTGCTGGGCTCATAATGGGGAGAAGGACGGCAAGACAGACAGCCACTACGATGCTTTATATTCAGAGGCGGTGGAGCCCAGACAAAGACTAACTGACTGGCTGGACTGAGGAACCTTGGGACCTCAACTGACACTTCTTGTGTTACATTCAAATGACTTGTGTTAATGTGCTATTCTTTGCAGCTCCAGTGACGCGTCTTATTGTGTTTGTGTGCGTGCGTGAATGTGTGTGTGGCACATGACTTTGTGCGCCTTTCTGTCCACCTGTCTGTATGTTTTTTGGTCTGGCCTCATGTATTTATGTATTTATGCTTGGAGAGAGGCTGCCTAGTGGTGCCTAAGGCATAATTAAAGCCCAAGAGTCCGAGCAGAGGAAAAGTTCTGGGAGGTGAATCAGAAACAGCAGCGACTGGCATACACTGACAGACAGGAGTGGACAGTCATCTCTGCACCGTGCAGCTCTGGGGGCGACTGGACCCATAAAGCTCTATTCCTCCATCTCATCTGCGGCACTAGACAGAAAGATAGGCCGCATATTCCAATTATGGCTTATCTCATCATCATCGTTCTTCTGTCTCGTTTTGCTGCCCTTGAGATTTCACCCTTGTCATCCAACTGGTAATCAGAGTTCGGAGAGTTACATTTATTACTGTACCGTCACGTGTCTGTGATTAGCTGCTCAGTGTAACTGCTGCTTGCTCTTTCTCTTTAGGTGGTTTACCTTTGGATTATTTTGCCTCCACAGTCCATACGCAATTTCTATACCTATCGATTAAGTGAGAGTAACAATGTACTTCAGAGCCGTGGACTGGAAAGAAAGCAGAATCATTGGATACATAAATTGTGCTAAACTCATGAATTCTCACTGCAGCCACGTAGCTTGCTTTTGAGTGAACCAAATTTGGGAATCTGCACTACGAAATATCGCAGATTTTGCGGTGGACCTGCGCCAACGATTGTAAAGTTATGAATTATCTGACTTTTATGTGTCCATGTATTATGTATGTAATTATAGCATAGGCTTTTTTTTTTTATTAAATCACGTTTCTCACGCACAGTAACATGCTGCTCTTTGATGCTCATTAAGCATATGAACACCTGCTGTAGCTGGAAATGCTGCGCTGAGGTGCTGAGCAGATGAATAAAACAGTTGTTCATCACCAAGAAATATCTTTAACCACGTGCCTCCTTCTTACACCACCACGTCTCATTTTTATTTCCTCGAGTATTAAATGCATTACTAAAACATTTCCTCAATGGTACCTTGACTCTTCCTATGTAAGTGTCTGCTGAGGTCACGAGCTTCATATGAGGGGGGTTTAATCAGGACACCGACACAGAGCGGCGAGAAACCTGAACACCACAATGAGGTTTTTCAGCTTATGTCAGCATGATCAACAAAAGGTATGGCAAGGAGAAGAGGAGAGGGATGGTAAAGGAATGCATAAAAAATACTAAGAGCCTGTCAGCCATAAATCTTATGACTCCTTCCTCGATCGAGTGGCTGCAGAATGGTTGCAGGGGGCTTTACCCCCTCCTCCCCATCTGCTAAACGCCTGTCTGTTGTGGTGCAATAGGTGTGAGCGGCAATGTGCGCATGGAGGTAAACACACACATGCATGTGTGCAAGTGTTTCTACTCATCTTGGGTGGGGTTTGCGAGGGCCAGCTGGTACGGGGATGAAGATTGTCCCCCCCAACACACTGTGCAGGGACCCATTCAGGTCACCTCATGCTATTGATCAAGGTTAACAGAAGCGGGGAGCTCACTAACTGGACAGAATCACTGTGCAAGGTCTTTACACCACAGTAAGCAGCCGCACACAGTTTAGGCAACTTGCTTATAGGGTCATGTATACACACTGATGCTCTTTATCCACTGCCCCCCTCTCTCTGTAACTGTCTCTAGCTCTCTCTTTCTCATACATCTATATATATACACACACACACACACACACACACACACACACACACACACACACACACACACACACACACACACACACACACACACACACACAGTCTGAACTTGAGAATACAGACATTTTTCATTGTCAGGAACCTGCTTGAGGAAAAACACCAATGGTAAGGTCTGCTGATTTCAGCAGGATAGGGATTTAAACATCATACCTGCATGGCATTGTTAGTGTGAGAGCCTCTTTCCTCTGCTTGATAAAGTCATCCATAAAAATATAATTATTCTTTTTCTGGGTTCTGGCAGCTGATGTTCGGCTCTAGTGGTGAACACATCAAAAGGGCAGTGGAGCCCAAATCCCCACTGTGCTTTAACTGACTAGGGATAAAGCACATTGACCCTGTTACATTTGTAGATAAGACTCGGGTCAAATACAAGCAGCAACCATCACGGCTGAATGGAGAAGTCAATGTGAATGTGTTAAGATACACCCTCTCCCTGTGGGTGGTGGAGTTCTGGTGCATCTTTCTGGCGATATGAAAATTACTTCACTGTTTCATCTGTTTCAGGCTTCAAATCATGGCTGGGTGAAAATTAAATATTACTGTTTATCGACTTCCAGTGGAACTGTATCATAATGATACTGCATAATCATATTCTGTCGTCCAAATTAAGATTTCTAAACATATTAAAATACTCTGCTTTGAAAACTTATTTGTATATTATATCTTTTCCATAAAAAGAAAAAAAAACATATAATATAGTTATAAGAATCCACAATATGCATATATTTTTCATTTCAAACATTTAACTGCTGGACACAGGATGTTTTTCTTTAAGTCCATTTTCTGTGTACGTGCACTGGAGATTTCAAGCTCCTACATCACCCTAATGTAAGCAGCATACTGGTCATGTGATGACACAAAATCACGCTCGTATGAAGACGCCTTCACTCAGATTAAAGCTGAGCACAGAGCAACAAGTCCTCCAGTCTAAAAGATTATATAGAGTAGGTCGTTTCTCCCGACCCTCTGATATGACCCAGAGCAGCATCTCTTGAATTAGTGCCCCTACCGGCAGCAGGAGATATGCCACAGAAGGGTCATGGTCATCTTCGTCATGGTTACAATAAGAAACACACGGTTAAGGGTATAGTATGACCATGTTTATAGGTAAAAGAAACAACTTTGACCGTCAGTCTGAAACAGGATATGAACAGCGGTCTCCTGTGCTAAAGTCCAATGTTTTGTCGACCCATTGATCCACCCCCGACTTCCTCACAATGCAGACTTCGTTCCTATATAACATCCTCTGCCTCCTTTGCTCCTGTCGTATTTAGTCCGGCCACTTGAGGGTTGTGTCACTCAAAACTCGTCCTTTTTGGGTATTTGCTGAAAAGACTGCTGTCTCACACGGCCTCTAAATGTCGCTTAACAGTAAAACTTAACTATAACTGTAAGCTGCTTGTATAAATAGTGTTTTTGTTTGTTTTTGTTTGTTTTTTTTTTTAAATGGGAGAACAGTTTTCCACAGAAAGATTTTCCACCATTGGTAGATACATGTGAAAGCAACCTTCTACTGTAAACTCTGCATCCCGAAGGTCAAACATTCAACAACAATAAGCAAGATACATTTTTGATTGGAGGGGGACATCAGAAAAACAACTGCTTATTGTACCATAAACTTATATTGTAATTTTCTACATGATGTCGACTTGTTTTCAGAACCGAATGCTTAACTGGCATTTATAATCTAATCTATGCTTGCTGTTACTGGTATTGATTTTTTTTTTTCCATATAGTAGGTACCATCCATTTAGTAGCATTTTGAAAGCAAACTCAATGAGCATTTACTTTGTCATTCTCCACCCACTCTCTCCTTCCTCTGCAGCGTTCCCTCAGCACAACTCTGGTTAGTTGAACCCTCATGCATGAGTGCTGACCTTCCTGTGAGGATATTTGGGAAAGAGGGGCCAACGAAATTCTACCTGTGTCTCCTCTGGATTTTCACAGTCATCGTATCTTAATCAACCTGTTTATCTCAAGGTAGAAGTACTTGCACGGTTGTCGTTCCTTTGTGAGTTATGCTCCTCTGCCAAGTTTGAATACTTGATTTCACCCTCTTCATTGTGAGAGGAAAAAAAAAAAAAGAAATCCCTGCTCAATTACTTACACATGCCCTTTCCTGGGCCCGTTGTCTGAGGAGAACTCTGTTCCTTAACCTTTATCCAGTGATGTATGAGCTTAGAGGAGTGGCTGCAGGCCTGTGCATCCATAATGTCAGAGAGGAGTCGAGTATGGCACAGGAGGAGTGAAAAAGCCATAAACAGGACTGTTATCTTTTTAATTGGCTTTAAATAATTAAAAACATTTTTAAATGTGCACAATCCAACTCTTCTCCTTCTAACTTCTCTGACTCAACCCTCCCTTTCCTGCTTTTTTTTCTATTGCACATTCTGTTAAATGACTGTTGGTCAGCCAAAACAAGCAATTTGAAAATGTCACGTTGGGCTGAGGGAAACTGTGAAAGGCACTGCGATATAACTGAAACAAAATTAATCAATAGATTAATTGATAATGAAAGCTGAGTGACAGCTCTACAGGTATCTTCCTCGTGACCAAATCAGCACATACCCAGTGCTTTAGGATGACGCTGGTGACAGGCACGCTTATGACATGAAGCGTGATTATCTATCTGTATTGGTAAAAGTTTTATTTTTACTTAAATATACAATAGGGTCGTCAGTTTATTAGGTACACAGTTACATCTAATGCAGTTCAAGACAACAGTCCTGCAATAAATCTTATATCTTATAATCTTATAAATCAATGAATATAATGTTCAGTCAAGTTTATGGTCATTTTGGAGGCTGCTGTTACATTGACAGGTGTTTCTTTTATTTTTTCCACCCTATTTATGTCAATGAGATAAATAACAGAAACACCTCTCTGTATAATGTAATACAATTAAACAGCTTCCAAAATAAAATAAAATAAATGAATCAACACCTCTTTTTATACACATTATAACTAGATTATAAGCTTCATGAAGGGAGGATTTATTGTACAAAGATTGTCTTGGTTTTCGCTGGGTGTGATTTATAAACTGTCCAGTAGTGGTTCCTGTATGGACAGTTTATCCCCAAACATTAAGTCCCTCTGCAATAAGTCAAAGCACTGAACTCCTCACACTAACTAAATAATGTTTGTATTTCCTACATTTCCTGACTTTGCACAGTGTTCGATATCTATAATGTTTGTTTTGTTATAATCATAAAGATGCATGTGGGGATACAGTCTCTGAAATTTGTGCGTGTTTTTTTTTTTTTTTTTGGAGAGATACATACTCACCTACCAGGCAAGCATACATTCGCAGCTATAACAGAGGCTTATCATTTGGAGGCAATTTCACACCATTCCACCCCTAATTGAACAGTCTGTTTGTTACACTTCCATTTTCCCCTCTCCGCCCTCTTGGCGAGCCTGTGGGACAGGCCTGAGAAATGACACTCTCTGCGTCTCATTGAGCATCCTCGAGCTCAAACAAAGCTCATGGAGCCGCACACAGAGGCCACGCATGGCCGCCTTGACTCATTGCCTCCACTTTGTCTGCTTGTGAAGTAACGTGTGGCAGACAAAAGGAGGGACGGAAGCGAGGGAGGGATTGGTTGGGATCGGCTCGAGACGAATCTTCTCACATCGGTTACATCAAGGCCATTTTTTTTTTTTTTTTTAAATCTGTGGTGATAATATAAAACATAATGAATGGTGTGTACCATCCACCCACCCTCCGTCCTTTTGTGTGTCTAACTAAAGGTCAATATTTTCTATTTCATAAGAGAAACGCTACCACATGTATCAATGCTAAGAGTGAGTGAGACGACGAGCCTGCAGTCAGTGACCCCCTTGTTCGTTAACCTAACAAATATCCCTCTAATTGGGAGATGTTTGAGTGTTCATCAGCTTGAGAGGAGAGAGGCAGAAAGTCACAGAAATACTTAATTGGGCTACTGATTGGCCAGTGCTAATTGAAGGCGAGTGGAGAGGGGGCGAAGAAGTGGGAAAAAGCAGAGCACAGGGAGGCACGAAGGGAAACAGGGGGCTGCCGCTGACGGGAACGGTACGACACTTCTGTGTAGTGTGAGATGTTGTTCCAATTAAAGCCACTGAGGATCTGTCTTTCTCTTTGCCTCTCGCTCTCCCTATGTCTCTCTGCTTGTTAATTACTGGTGGGAGTTTTGAACAATCTGCTTCTGAAAACAAAGTGTATGCTATTTTCTTTAAAAAAAAAAAAAAAAAAAAAAAAGAACAAAACACACTTAGTGCAGATATGCTTTTGGTGGCTGTGGAGAGGGGACGGGAGGGAGGGAGGGGAGGGAGGGAGATGAAAATTTATAAATGTTCGTTGGAACTTTCTGCAGCTGAAAGGTGATGATGCTGATGATGGTGATGATGACGAGGATGATGAAGAGGGAGGAGGCTGTTGATGATGACAGAGACAGTTCTGTCAGAATACTCTGCGTCTTTGGTCGAGACTGTAACAAATTGTCTCTCTAGAAATTACCCTGCCTCGCCACAGAAAGCCATGTTCCTGTTTCTGAAGTTGCAAAAAAAAAAAAAAAGTATAAGAAAGCTAAAGACAATCCAGCCTGTAATTATGTTCTAATACTGCTGTGTGAACTTGGAAAGATAACAGTGAACAAAAAGAGCAGTGTTGTTTTAAAGCTCATGGAAATCAATTACTGAGATAATCCAATGGGTTTTAAAGTGGATTGTAAGCTAAAGAAGGAGAATCTTCTCAGTCCTTAATGCAGCTATAATCAATATCTTAATGTTAAAAATGACTCAGTTACAAACCCGACTTTGCAGTTCCCCTCAGAATTTTGTAGCATCTTTCAGCTCATCGTTTTTGTTTTTCTCGCTTTACTTCATCACATTCACTGCTCTCATCAGCATCATTTCAGGTAGCACTGAAAAATTATTTTAAAAACACACTCTACACTTCCTTACCAGCACCAAACAGCAGACAGACTCAGTTGGCGACCGGCTAGATCTTAATCAGTGGAAATTAAAATAGAGCTCAAAAGAAAATGAATATTGAACAAGATGAATGATAATGCTGCTCCGTATCTTCTTAGCAACTGTTTGCTAACATCAAAGTAAAAGATGATTGTATGCCGGTGTTGTACGTATAGCTCGTTTCTGCTGCCCACAAGTGGCCAAAAAATAGTTAATGCACATTCAAATGCACATTTCATCCTTCAGTTTATTTAAATAAATAAATTTAAAAAAAAATACCAGATTTTCAACAGACAGCCACAGTAGATACCCGAAGAGATGGGACGTAGCTTTTAAATCCCAGAAGTAATCTTCTGTCTGCTAATTAAAATTTGATTCAGGTACACAGTTGACACAACAGGGTGTTCACAGGACAGTGATGCTATCTGGCATTTCTAAAAATGTAAACATTTAAATTAGGCCCTTTTTGGCTCAGAAAGGAAAAACACACAGTTTGATATGCATGTGATACTCTGACGTTGGTACAAATGCACCACTCATGTCCCTAAAAGGTAAAAAAAGAATAAAACTAAGCAGCAGTGCTACCAGTCTATTTTTAAGTCTGTTAGCAGTACACCATCATTAATCTTTACCACCAACTGTTGACAATACAGAGATGGTACCAATTATACAGAAGTCACTACGGCTAATGTCATGATGATGAAGATAAAAATTAGACCTTAAGATTTGCTCAATAAAAAACACAGCTTGGATGGGAACGTGCAAGCACAGAGACATGTGTGTGCTTCATCCCTGCCACTGGGTTTTCTTGACTCCGCTGCCTCTCCATGTGGATCTAAGTTCACTGTTGACCTTAAGAAACTCGCCAACAGCCACTGATCCTTTTCCAACAGCCTCGGATCTCATAAAAGACCTTTCCAACAACAGACCACTTCTTATAATAATCCTGTCGGCTTCTCTACCCCAACTAGTCCCATTCCTCCCTTCCTCCTTCCAGCTAACTCACCCACATTTTGACCTCACCCCTCTTCCCGTTCGCTTTGCTCCATCTCTCACTCTCTCCATCTCCTCCAACATCTCCCCCTCTTCTTTCCTCCCCAGTCCTTCACATCCCCCCTCCCCTTGTTTCAGAGGCTGTCTGGTATATGATGAAGTGCACATATTGAGAGACTCTGGTTCCCATCTTCATTTCCTTTTATCTCCCGCGTTTGGAGTGTCAGTGTTATTAATGCAGGCCCAGGGTCCACAAAAGGGAGAGAGACCCCAGCAAAGACAGAGAATAAGTGAGAAAGAGAGAGAGAAGAAGAACTAGAGAAAGACAAAAAGGTGGCACATGGACTTCCACCAGCAGAAAATACACAAGTAAGAGTAGGAGAGGAGGAAGAGGTGGTGTCATTGTGTGATTTATTAGATGGGTTTCATTAGGCAGCAAACAAAAGGTCAGGGAACCTTAACGTGGGCTTTAGCAAATGATGGAAAATGCAAACAGTCGTAAGTATTCTTAGATACAATTAACCTTTTCCCTTCTCTCAGGGTTCCTCCTTCTACCGCTCTCTTGTCCTTCCTCTCATTCTGCAGCCTGAGTGAAGCAGGTTTCACTGACGGGGGCTGTCAGCAGCTGCTCTTACCTGACACTTATTAGGCTGTAATTTTGCACTTTTTGATTTCTTTCCTTTTTCTTTTTCTTCCCTCCCGCCCTGTTTCTTCCACTCTCTCGCTCAGCAACTAGGCTTGGCCCTGTGAAGTGACCTGTGCTTTGGCGTGGAATATTTTCCCCCTGCTAATTTGCAGACAAATCAGAAGCTATCCATTCTTTCAACACGCGAGCATTTTCAAGACGCCAGTAAAGGCTGGTGAAGTGTAACTTCTACAGTACAATCGCCACATTCAGACACTATAAGGCTGTGTTCTGTTGTAGGTTTGTATTTCCACTCAAATGTCAAAAGGCTCTGACTGTTTTCCAAAATATATTAAAGTCAGCTCAGTGGTATCTGCTGCACTTACTGTGGGCCTCTTGCACTCGGGGAACTTGACATGAATGTGAATGAGCACATTTTCTTTTTATTATACACGTTTAGTGAAAAGGACCTAAAACCTCACCAACACTAAATAATGGGTCAGTCAAAAGAAAAAAAATCCAGCAATCACACATGGTTCAAGTGTAGCTCTGGTGAGTGGCTCTTCAACTTCAGTCATTTTACAAGAAAGGTTAACCAAAGTACTTCTATTTAAAAGTAAATAAATAAATAAAAAATTATTCTTCCATATACTGCAAATTAAAGTGTTTTGAAAATGTTTTAATTGATGTATAATTGTTTGAGTGATTCAAGTCTACTTACCTAGACGAGTGTGAACCCACTCACTGAAAACTCGCTGCCTTTGCTCTAACTTAACTTTAAAAGTAATCTACCAGAGTGCACAGGCAATCTACAAAGACCTTGAGGTTTGGTACGCGAGCTGGAGTCCTCACGATCCCATCCTCCCCCGCAGACCGACTAACAACTTAAATGCCTTGTGATACATTAACTGGGCAACTCACACGCCTGCACAAACGGTTACAGGATGAAACAACCACAGGGCAGTAAACAGGCTGGAGGAAATGTACTGGCGCCAATCAGGAATAATAACACAGCCAGACTTTGTGTTTCACATGAAATTCCTGGTGTTAAGTACTTGGACACTTTATTTATTGAGGTATAGGCGACCAGGGTTTTTATTACATGTAGGGCAAACAATCAAGATTTCAAGGATATCACATTTCATTTCAGGGCAGTTTAGTGCACTTGGCATTTTATGTTGACAAGACAGTTGGTGAGGACAGGATGGTTTATGGGCGGTTATGATAGAGAGATATAACTGAGTGGTTTTGGCAAAGCAGTCTAAGTGGTGGTGATGGCACCAGAAGATTTGTCTGAGAGGCAGTGCAGAGAATTTAAAGTCGACCAAATGTTGGATTCTGTAGTTACAATCATGAATGTCAGGGACTGTTTGAGTGAGGCTATTGTAATATTATAAAAAGCTCAAGTGCAGACAAATGGTGCCACTCTATACACGTATGAATATCCATTTCAAGGTTTGACTTTGATTGAAGTGAGAAGAAAATGAAGGCGATTAGGCTGAGAAATCTCTTAAATCAATGAACTTTACTTATTATTTCTTCACATTTTAAAGAACCTTACTCTTGGTGGAAAATGTGTTAATTGGGAAATAATCTTGAATACCTTACAATTTATGTCCAACACCAACGTTCACTGCCAGTGCCCCATATAGTAAGACCTAAACCACAGGTTATGTGAAATAAGCACTAACTTTCCCTGACCTTAACCATACTGCAGTTGAAATTTGCAAAAATTACAGAAAGTAAAAACTTAAAGCTGTCGTCATTGAACTTGTTTCAGGGTTTTGCAGAATTGTCCAAAATCAGCTTATGCTCGTGTACATTACAGTCTAATTCATATGTTCCTATTTCATTCACAGAGCACGTTTTATGTACAGAGCCTATATTTACATTTTCAAACATCGGCCACGCTTAAATTCGCCACAGTAAATTTCAAAAATAGATGGGTCCTGCAGAGACATCTTACACTACGTACAGTCAAACTAACTGACAACTTCCTGCATGTAAATGAACAACAGTGTTTCCTAAATGTTTCATATGCCTTCGGTACAAATTTTTACCCAAGCAGTTCTATTCCCAGTTCTATACCCAAGTCAATTCCAACTGTGCCATGAATTTCCATAAGTCATGGCTTTTGTAGCAGCAAATGTACTGGTTGCTATGGCAACCCCTGTGTTAATCAGGGAGCTAATCAGTGATGTGTTATCTTTGCTCACTCTTTTGCAGAAAAAAGCGTAGCTGTAACTGTTGTATAAAAGCCATAACACCCCTGGCAGCATTTACTGTTACCGTTATGGATAATTAATGATGGTGATAAAAACTGTCAGCACTTCAGACCTATTGATCACTGTCTGGAGGATATTATGAATTGCTGAAGCAAGTTACCAGAGCGCTATGGTATTAATCAGAGCAGAGAAAATAGAGACATCTGTGATGAAAATAAGATCGCTGGGGACTGAGGATTATGTTTTTAATGTTTGGAAGTTAAACCCTAAATATTTCCTGTAAATCTGGGATCAGTCGGGATGGACATTACGAACAAATAATGTGTGCCTGAAGGTGAATGATTTAGTGTAGTGATCACTCCAGTAGTCTGAGTTGTACACATTTTGTCAGCAAAAATAATTCACACTTTAATTCACAATTTCTAAACATCTGAAGTAGTGAAAAAAAACAAACTTAGATGACCTTGTACATAAAAAAAAAAGCAAATGCATACCATAAAAACCATTGTAATCCCCATTATTCATGGCAAGAGTACTGATAATGTACTGGTTTCCCACTGATCTAGGACCGTCCACCTCTAAAAAGGCAGTCTGTTGAACTCCACATTGCAGAAAGCCTGCGGGTTTACTGGGTTATGGATGGTCTTAAACCTCTTGCTGTGAGGCACTTCTCTGTAAGCAGATGCTGAGGTAACCGCTAACTGGCCGCTTAGATGAACATTTGTGCACGGCAGCCTCTGAAGCACCTCTGATATCATAACACCACCTGTTCTCGCCAGATCTTAAAGAAGCAGAGTGAGTGTTGTCTGTTGCACCGTCTCTCACCTCTCTGACTCACTCGCACTGCTCCTCCTCCAACCTTTGAAACTCTCCCGTTCACTTTCTGTCCGTCAGTTTCTAATGTTTCTTCACAGCACCGAAAGCAAATAAGCGGTAAGTGAAAGGGACACAGAGGAGTTAATATGCCTCTATTTGTTGAGTCTAAGTTTCCAACAAATGATTGCTGTGGTCTTTGCTCTGAAGGAGTCAAATGACAGTTTGTTTGGCAGCCTCCTCTGTGACTCATTTACACTTCACCACTTCATCTCAGTAGGATACATATATCAAAAGAGCGCAAGTGTAAATGTCTCCAAGAAGCATTTGAGACACCAAATTACAAATGTGACTGAGAGTTTGTGAAGACAATAAATCTTTTGCTTCAGTTCATAAATGTAATTCATCCATGTGTTTGTGGATGGGTATTTTTCTTCTTGTGTTTGTGGCATTTAGGTGCATTATCACCATCCTCTGAGTTGCATGGAGCCCAGAAAAACCGAGACAGACTGCGATCACATTTGTGATTTGGCAAACAGAGTCGCATATATTTGTGGCTAAGTGTAAATTAACGCGTATTAAATCTCATCTGG
This sequence comes from Seriola aureovittata, assembly GCF_021018895.1. Taxonomy (NCBI): domain Eukaryota; kingdom Metazoa; phylum Chordata; class Actinopteri; order Carangiformes; family Carangidae; genus Seriola; species Seriola aureovittata. The sequence goes on along the minus strand of NC_079365.1, from coordinate 20,693,786 downwards.
ATCTGGACTGCGAAATGAGACACTTGAACCGACAAGTGTAAATGGAGCCTTAGTGTTGCTGTGTGTGGGAGCTCTAGCTGCCAAACTTGATACAGAGTATAGTATACACACAAACACCACACACACATTCACACACAAACACTTAAAAATGGCCCTTATAATATTGCTCAAATGATGATAACATATGTTTCACATATGTTCATCCGGTATAATCTTAATTTCCCTAATCTTCACTTCAAATAACACAAACACACACTTTCATTTTATCGACACCTCGTAGTTACACCCTGTAAAGCTTCACTTTTCGTTGCCTGGTGTGCTGTCTTAACAGCACTTCATAGATGTGTTTACTGTAAGCATCTGCTTTAACGTGCTGTGATTTTTTAAGTGAGAATTATTAAGCAAAAACGGGGGGGGGGGGGGGGGGGGAGAAAAGGAAAAAGCTAATTGTAGCAGTGCTACAGAAATAACAAGTTGTTGTGACTACTCTTAGTAATGAAGAACAAGCACCCAGCTGTGTTTCGAGGGTGGCCGCACATCAATAGTGTTAACATTGCTACTCTTTCTCATACAGTTTTGATGCTATACTGGACGTAGTTTCAGTAATTCTTTACTTTGTGCTGCCAGCTTTGTCGCCATGCAGTAAAAAATAAACAGCGACAGTTGTCAGGTATTAACGGTTACGGTCTAAATGAGCCGTTTGGATTAACACATTATTATTTTTGATTCGTGATGGAGACACGCAGATATTCTTCAGGATCTAGCTGTTAATCAAAGATGATCTTTGACCTTGAATGAGGGAGCTGCTCTTTTTATTTTACCAACAGATGACAGACAGAGATGGCATGTCATCCTTTGTGATCAGTTTCGCTACGCACTAGTTGATTGTCTAAACAACAGTGTCGGACATTTGGCTGTGTGAAATAACACACTGTCCTCTAGCCTAATGTCAAGCCTCAGAAGTCTTAGCCTCTTCTTCTCCTTTAATCTGTTCTGCCATTTCACGTTGAAAGCTAGTTATTGTCTTATGATGTTAATCAGATTTACGCTACATTGCTGTTACTTATAAGAAAATCTCCACAGAACAAAAAATGTACAGTTTAGCACATTAAGTCAAAAATTAAAACACCTGCATTTTAAAAGTACTTTACTCAATCCAAATCCACAAAGACCCATCAACAGAAATTCACTATATCTTTTACAAGGTGTGATTTCAAATTTAAAAGTATCACCGTATGAGCTTGTTGTTCAGTGCCAACCAACACCATTCACAACTAGATTTATAAAGTATATATTTTTTGGGGCTTTTATGCCTTTAATGGACAGCACAGTGGAGAGTGACAGGAAACAGGGAGGCAGAGAGAGGGGAAATGACATGCAGCGAAAGGCCGTCCGATGCGGGATTCGAACCGGGGCCAACTGCAGCGAGGACTGTAGCCTCTACACATGGGGCGCCTGCTTAAACCACTACGCTACACGACGCCCCCACAACTAGATTTATAAATAAGGTAACAAATAAGAGGGAGGTAAGGTATTATAGGTGAACTATGTGCTTTCACAGTGGTCCTTTGCAAAATATCACGTCTTTTCAGTTTCTGTTTAAAAGTGACTGGTGGAGTGTTACCTTCCTCTCATATGTATAGCTGGTGTATGCATATCTGTGCTTACTTGTGTGTGTGGCAGCAGCAGTGACTTGTCAGCGATAGGGTGACAGATGGGAGTGTGTCCATCTGTGTTTTTGTAAATGCACACATGGAGAGTGTGTGTGTGTGTGTGTGTGTGTGTGTGTGTGTGTGTGTGTACTCTGTGTGTGAAGCTGTGCAGTGAAGTGCTAGGTGACCTTTCGGGTGGTGTAGAGGTGGGATCACTGTGACAGTGTGACAGAGCGGGCCTCAGCCTTCCTGTAATGGATGAGCACTCTCAAGGTGAACACCTCTACTTCCTCTCTTTTCTCTTCCCCTTCATCCCACGCGTCCTCTTTTCCCACTGAGACTTGCCGCATGTGGCCTATCTCCTTTGGTTGTTTTTGACCCACTGTGTGTGAGTGATGCTCCCCTGTTTCTTGGCGTTCGCTGTTATGTTTTGTATTTTTACAGTGTTTTTGTCGAGCTGCTGTATGTATCATTAAATAAGACAAGAGCATGTCTCATCCCAAAAATGTGTCAGAGTAACACCTAGCTAGTTTAAAATAAGAAGTTTAACACATTGCAGTCTGTGTTTGATCGCTTCATTATCAGTTACACTAAATTACTACCTATTCTGTTATATCCCACAGAGCTTATCCTGTCAATTGAATTTCTATAGTGCTCCAACAGTCTAGCTGACACTGCCCTTTCAAGGAGAGGATTTATGATAATAATGTTGAAAAGGCACACACTAATCCCTCAGAGAGCGGAGGTGGGGATGGGGTTTTGGGTGAGGGGGGGGCGTACAATCTGTTCGTGTTATTGATCTAAGCTGAGGGGACACGCATGGCAGGTCACAGCAACATACTTGCATGATATTGATGGGTGGGTAAGCAGCCGGCCACCCACATCTCTGAGAAATGGACCTGCTGTTCTGTCCTTTAGCCCGAGCACACTGTGGGAGACTGTGTTCTTCTATCGTGGAGACACAGGCGCTGGCAATGGGCAAAAAGTACGACGGCCAACAGTACTGCTTGATATCACATCACTTGTGCCAACATACAGTATGTCTGACTAAAACAAGACGTGAACCCCAACTTCTTCACTTCCTCGAATGTGTTTCATCTGGGTTCTACTGAAAATCACAAGCATGAGGCCAGGGACTGTTGTGGCACTAGCTGACATCCTGCAGCGACTTGGTGGCAGAAAAACTGAATTCTTTAAGCAGCGTTGTTGATGAAAAAGCTGTGTTCAATGTGGATTAATCGCATCATGCAATACCCTATCTGCTTGATCAGGTCAGTTTCTGTGCCAATATCAACATAGTGGATCGGATCAGCATATCCTGAGTTTAAACATGGGCATAATGTGGAGATGCTGCGTGTAAAAAGAAGAACAAGAACATGGCCTTTGTCCTCAATAATAGTCCAAGGTGAACAGAGAAGGTAAAATATACAGGGGATGATGAGATGGAGAGAAAATAATTTAGAAACATTTAGACAGAGAGAAAAAAAATGATTGTAGCGCACAAGACAACAAAATGTCTGATTCCATAATGTCAGTAAATGGGCTTTAAAACTGCACTCACAAATCAGAGTGAAAAACTACAGTCCTCATGTGAAACATCCTTTTTTAATTAACTGCATGTGACAAATATTTGTATCTCTTTTACTGCAATGTAATCTGAAATAATATAAATTGTGCATAAGTCTTTTGTTTGTTTCAAGCATCAGGGGATTTTTGACTAAACTGACTACAGACTAAACACAGCAAGCTCGGCCTAGCTGTGAGGTTCAGCACAAAATGACCATCTTATCAGCTCGATGTCACTTCAGCTCCGCAGCTACAGCACATCACTCAAAGGTAATTGAATATGCAGCGGTTTTGCCTTTAATTGTCCAATATGTTACTGTAAACAAGTCTAACGAGATTAGCATTTACACCCACTGATATGAGAAATTTGTTATACATATGTGCTCTGTAGTCATTGAGTTAATTGTCAGATCATTAAACGTTAATGACATGATTAGGCCGACGCTCTAGCTGCTTCAGCACAGCACACGAGCCCTTGCCCTGAACTGGGAAACAGCAGAGCGATTCAAAGAAGATTGCATTTGTGACAAACACCATTCCCCACTCATCCATCATGCTTGCAAAACTTAGACATTCATTATAAAGTTTGCCGATGGATGCGGCTCGTTCTACTCGGCCATTCATTTTTTAAGGCCCGCTCTCTCTCTCTCCCTCTCTCTCGCTCTCTTTCGCTCCATCCGCTCTTTCCATCTCCATCATTGTACCTCTCACTCTCTCTTTTGCTTTCTCTGCGTGCGTACAGTGCGGTGTGAATGAGTTTCTCTTGTTCCTCCTCTCCTACTGTGGACTGAAAGATGCTGAGCAGCAGTGTAACAAAAGGAGGCAGTGCATTAATTAAACACAGCAATTTGCTTTCCTCTCCTTTTTGTTGTGGGGACAGCGCCACTAAGATTGATGAAGCACTGTCTTATACACAAGAAGCCCACTACATCTATATCTGAGGTTGATTGTGATGGAACACCCATTAAATAGCCAGTATGTATTAAGATGTCAGCTTTTATATTATAAACTGTGTTGGTCTGTTCATTCATATTTTATTTCATTTATTAATCTTTCTTTTTTTTTTCCTTTTTTTTTTTTTTACCAACCACTCTTTTGCATGTAAGCATATTTGTTTGCCAAGCAGCAGTCATGCTAATAGTGGCTTTGCAAGCGGTGCTACAGCGTAAGTTTTTCCAGAGCAAAATCAAAAGGGAGATGAGGGAAGAACAGGAGACAGATGGAATCAAGCTAAATATACTTTTGTGAAAACGCGGGTACAATTTTAATTAGTTTGGTAAATTTGACACTGCAGTCTCACATTATGCACAAATGTGATAACAAACATTTACTATGTCTCTGAATGCTTTAAAATCAAGCATGGAGGACAAAAGAGTAAGACATCTGGACTGTTAATGGTAGATAAAGGGAGGAGAAGGGCTAAAAACTGCCATGGAAGTGCAAAAGGAGCCCTAGAGGGTCTACTTATTACCTTACAACCCTGTATGGATTTCACATTGAAGGCCTGTAATGACCATTTAATGAAGGCTTTCATCAACAACATTCACATCTATTACAGCTTATTATTAAATGAGTCCCACAGGGATTTGTCTAAAGGAGGCAACAGAGGCAATGTCCCAAGTGAAGAGGTCCACTTCTGGTGAATCAGCCAACCCTCAATTCTTGAGGCCAATGCAGATCTTGATATTTAAAGTTTAGTTTAAGAGTTTAAAGATCAAGTTACTACCAGAACACAGCAGAAAAGCTGTGTTTCCTTTCCCTCTCTGTTTGACAGATGTCAGAAATGTGCTCTTTCACACCTGTGTGCACACCCACAGTTGACAGTTGACATCGATGTCACAGTGCAGCGACACATCCTGGAACACACATCTACTGTATATCACCTCACAGGCCTGATAACTTAAGTGGGCTGAAAAAGGTGACTGCAAACCTTCCTCGCTTGCCCATCTCTCGCTCTTCCTCTGTGCTGTACATGCAGATGGCTGCGGAGAAACTCCACTGACCAGATCACAGAGCTCTGAGCCGTTCATCATTTATCGTAGCACACACTAAACCGGCCAGACAGCCAGAAGAAGTTGTCAGGGTACAGTAGCTGAGGTGTGTTGATGCAAATGTGATAAAACTGCAGCGTTTCTGGAGACTTAAGATGCAGCACAACGCCACTAGTGTGTGCGATTTTACACAGTAAATATTAGACATAGGTGTTCTGATGCGCATCTTACGCTAACTTGAGATGGGAATTGCTCGCATCCAGTAGAAAACGAATAAGAACAAAACTTGCAACACACCACTTTCACTGCACAGAACACACTGAAGTAATCTCACTTTGTGCAAAACAGTATTACTAAAGCCAAGTTACGAGGCACCATTTCAGCTAACACCAAACAAAAACAGTTGTTCTAGCAGGGTCCTGCATGTTGATGATGTTGGAAATCGTGTCAATTATTCCTTTCCAAAAGTTATACTTCCAGTTGCAATGAAATAGTATTCCTTTCTCTGTTTTACATTTACATCTGTTTTTTCAGGGGTTAGATATGTTTTCATAAGCAAATTAATTTGGATCAATCTAAATTGATTATTAATAGAATTTGTGCTTTATAATAAGCCTATTCCAGTTCCTGCTCTGTAATATCTGTCTGAAGATCCTCTATTCACACCATCCTATTATAAGTTGAGGTTTCTGTAGACGTCCTGGGGTCTGATGTTGCCAGTTCTTCAATAATACTTAAAATGTCCCATATTTTACACTTTTCCTGTGTTTTAAGTTTTGATATCCATAAGAAGATATATTTGTGGTTTTAAGCGCCAAAAACAGTCTCAGTATAGTTTTACATCTCTCTCTCACAAATCTCTCTGAAGCTCTAGCAAGAACAAAGTTTTTTGTGTCGGTCTCTGAGCCTCTCTTCTGATTGGCTGACTGTTTTCTGAGTGACACACAGTCAAGCCAACCATAGGTACCATGGATTGTGACTACTTTAGTACTGTAGCTTGGCAAAACTCACCAGCAAACGTAGAAGTCCACTGAGATGAGCTGAACAGTCAAATTCAGACCAAAACGCCCCGTTATTTCAGAAAAAATACAATTTAGCTACTGCTCTCTAATATTACCATCTTTGGGAAGGCTGTGCGGGGATATATCGGCTCCCTGACATCCAACGATTGTGCAGCATTTTCGCAACATTTTCTTGTCTTGTAGCTTGCGAGCTCAAGCTAGCAGGTTCCCGAAACATATCTTGTGATTCATATCAAGCTGTAACTGTTCTGCTTAAGCTTTCTGAGAAGGTCAGAGTGGAGACATGTATCCAGAGGACCTGTGATAGATTGGAAGGGTCTCAAGTCTGCTTTTTAAAGAACTGCGACCAAGACACGTACTGAGTGAGACATGGTACAGTTAAAAAACTAACACATCTTTGCCATCCCTATCATAATTTCTCAGCAGACATCTACACCGCCACTATATATCCAACATATATCTCTAGTGTAAAGACTATTTGCTTGTAGATATGTAATTAGTGACAGATACTTTGCCACGTTCTACCCGCCCCCAAGTCACTAAAGTAACACTTTAATTCCAAACGTAGTTATCTCCGAGACTCACTGAACACCCACCTCTTTCTCTGTAGTGCTGCTCCTTGTTCCTCAATTCCTTCGTTGTATTTCTCTTCTGTCCCTCTCTCACCTCTGGCCTCCCCTCGGTGCTACAGCCTCTCGCCTCTTCACTCTAATTGATAGGAGCAGACTTAGTTAAGATGTCACCTGAACACATCCACAGCCCTCAGATGTGGCGACAGCCCACCATCGACAGCCCACCCCATGCCACACATGGACTAACTGATGGTTAAATTGGTGTTGTAGGAGGGTCAGGAGTGCCTGCGGGCCTCAGGGAACATTTGACCCTTCCTGTCACACACACGCAAACTCGTACACCCTTTCACCCTTCAGCTGGTGAGGCTGAAGCACCGCAATCCATTTACTCCAACAGCAGCTCAATTAACACCTACAGCCAGTAGTGCAGGTTCTACGGGCTTTCAAGTATGCACATAATTACACATATGTACATGCATACACGGCTCACCAGAAGCATGTATTGTGACTGGTAATTGCTTCCCTAGTTCTGACCCAGCTGTCATGATCAGTGGGCTTGACCAGGTGATTAGAGAAGACAAGCAACCAAAGCCATTGATTAGAGACATCCATTCCATAGGATATAGATTTATGAGCCCCTCCACTGCACAATGAGACAGTCCAATGGGATTTCTTGTGTAAAGGTTACAAAAGGGTAGAGAATCTTCTCCTAAAGGATTTTCATTTCTAACAGGATAGAAGTGACCTTTTCAAGAAACTTTGTCAGAATAGTAAAGGATGCAGTAATTGCAGAACATGCATCTTTAAAATTCAGAGTATGGATTTCCCTGTTTTGACAGGATTGCCATATACATTTTTCTCTAGATTGAAAAACAAGTAATTATTCCTTCTTCTCTGATGAAAAATTGTCTAAAAGTTGGCAGAGGGCAGTCTAATGTATATTTACACTTACTCTTTCACTTGGCAGATACTTTTATCCAAAGCGACTTAAAAGTTTCAGTGCAGTAGGAGACCTTGGAGTAAGCACTAAGTACTAAACCTACTCATGAAGACAAAGTGCAAAGAGATCAGGTAAAGAAGAGAACGGTAAGTGCAAGTTTGGCATGTTAGGGTGTTAGAGGTGTTAGTAGAGGAGGTACTCTGAGAGGAGATGAGTCTTCAAGAGATTCTTGAAGATAGAGAGGGACGTCCTTGCTCTGATAACATTTGGTAGCTCGTTCCACCATCGAGGAATCACAAACGGGAACAGTCTCGGCTGAGATTGCGTGACAATGCCATACGATGTTGAACATAGAGTATATCTAGATGATTTAAGGAAACTGACCATTATCATCGCAGTGTTTTTACTTTACTGACCACTGGAATTAAAACATGATTACTGTGTCAATTTATACCATGTTATATCAATAACACATTTAATGCATTATTCTTAGTTATTGTATACAACTACTTCTATGTAATAAAGAAAAATATTAAATTTACTCTAGATGTCTCTGTAATAAATAAGCTACTTGGAAAATATGAATTTAAAGCATTTCAGACCTCAAATAATGTATTTCAAATAATGTATAGCTGAATTAGATGGGATCAATACTCTACAGTTGTTATTGCTGCATGGGGCAAATCAATAGACTGTAATAGAATTGTTTCTGTTGTGTTTGTGTGTAGATGATATTGTATCTGGAGAGTCATTAAAGTCTGTGAGCGAGAGAGTGTGTGTGTGTGTGTGTGTGTGTGTGTGTGTGTGTGTGCAGTATGTAAAGTAGGAACAGGTTTAATAGGACCAGACTGCAGAATGGATGCAATTTTATTACTTTTTCAGCCACCAGAAGACAAATTCATAAAATAATGCCAGGTTGTTTTTTTATACATATATATAGTCTTAAACTTGAATACCATTCATAACTTGGTTAAAACATAAAACATGTCAGCATACTCCCAACTTCCAAAGTCTATTCTTTTTTTCAGTAATTAGCTTTGTTCAGTATGTAACTGCATGCATTAACAGGGATATACATTACAATATATGCAATGGTCAGCCGATTTTCCGTTCTGGAAATGGATATTATTTATTTAAAATGCAGCCTGGGCTGAGATTTCAGTTTTGTTCACTAATCTGTCAGGATGTCAGGTCAGAGAAAATAATCTTTAAGAGTTAAGAAGACACTAAGCTGGACATGCCCAACTTACAGTACAACTGCTCCCAATACTCCAGTTGCAACCAGGACGATCCCACTTATGAAATAAGTTAAATGAGACATGAGGCATTAACCTTATTCCCAAGGAGGATAGTGAAAATGAGGACAATGGAGAGTGAAAAAGGTATTACAATCCATTCTACAGTTCAGTGGGAAGGAGGGGGTCTCATTTACCTTCTGAAGAAAACACATTCCAACAATATTTCTGTGGATAAAAATTGGCCACAAGCCTGGCCTGTTGTACCGATGTAAACTCACAAGCAAGACTGAGCATCTTCGCCCCTGCTGTTCACCTGGTGATCAGCAAAAGTGTATCGCAAGAAACTCGCTGTCAGGCAGAATGGATTGTACTTAATTTCCAATAAGGTGCCTCAGAGCAATCCCTAATCACGCCTTTAATTAGAATCCCTTGGTCATTAAGGAAAGATAATTCAGTGAAAAATACCTCTGCTCTCTGTGGGAGCAGCAAGGTGGCAGACGGACGAGCGGTCTGCTCTGTACACAGGCCAAAATCTCTCCTCTGTGCAGAATATGTCACAGAGGACCCGATCTATGCAGGCTAAAAACCAGGCTTCATGCATCTGCCTCTCACAAGACATTCAGCCTAAAATAGAAACATTTGTCTTTTATCAACAAACATTTTGCCAAAGTCGGAAGGTGTGTTTCTGTGCACTAATAAGGATTTAGCAATATTTTGGATCAAAATAACGATGACAATCCTGGATTTGTCAACCAAATCTGATCAAACCACATCCTGATAGTCTAAATGACTCAGATTAGCTGAGTGTAATAAAATGAATAATAACTTAGCATGTTTTCTAACTTTGATTGTCGTCGTGGGGAAATATTTAAGCTTTGAAACCCGGTTTCAGGGTCTTTGAAGAGCAACTACACACCAGCTGAAAATCTTGTTTTTGCTGACCTCCAGTGGTTTAACTTCCCACCTGCTGCAGTGATGTATGTGTGTACTCTTGAGTGTGTCAAGTACAGTATGACATCACTGTTCTGTGTGCTTACAGGTGAAAACAGCACACACAACAAACCACACCCATCCGTGATGCTCGCTTGGTCATGTGAGGGCAGTGGAACAGCCTGGTATCAAGTTACTCTTTAAAGTCAGCAGCTGAACAAAGTCGACAACTCTAATGCTCCTACGCATCAGCACTAAATACACCTGTGCCCTGAGTTAATTAATAAGCCTTGCCCATTACCAGGCAGTCAAAATACCTAGCCTTAAGGAAATCAATAATGTGAGCCTTCAAGTCAACCTAACACCAGTGGCGAGGACCGCAAAGCATACTGAACATACCATTTGGGAAATAACAGAGAAAAAATCCTAGAAATAGACAAAACTTTAAAAAGGAGGATCTGACTACAGTGCCCTTATTTCCTTGTCCAAACCCTAGTAGAAAAGTTTATTTTGTTTACTTTAGTAAGTAAGTTTTTTGGTCCAACACTACAATGTAAGCCAGACTAAGGAACAAAAGTTACATGAACCCAAAAATACTTTTTTTTTCAGTGCATTGACTCAGTAACCTGTTGTACCACCAGCTCAGAGACTGTGTCAACGTGGGAATCAAAATAAATCCCGACCGCAGTGGGAGAGCCTGTGTAGCCCTTGAACATTTTCCTGCACACTATAAAAAAACATTTGTTAGTATAGTGCATTTACACTTTCCAGTCTATCGGTCTAGAAGAACAATTCAGTGAAATTCAACTGCGTGCTCTCTTTTATTTTTCTGTTATGTATTATCTCTATCACTTGGGTGTCACATATTTTCTCTCTTACATTGTACATATTTGTCTTGTTTGTGTGTGTGTGTGTGTGTGTGTGTGTGTGTGTCTGTCTGAGATTCAATCTGTGTGTGTTTGTGTGGATATATAGTGGCGTTTGGTTAATAATCTGCTGACCATTTCATTACAGTAATCAGGGCTGGGATCGGCAGCGGTGGCAGGATGACTTAGAGCTCAGGGCCTCGCCTCATTAACTCTCTGTGACCAACGAGCGACGCCCTCGCGACAAATTGGAATTGCCTCAGCAGCCAGACTCAGACTCTTCAGCTCTTCCGCAGTGAGTCCAGTGAAAGTAAAGATTATATCCCTTCTTCTCTAATCTGACGATCATACCTGAGATCATGTCCCACATCGCCTGACTCCTTTTCCTTTGGAGGCTTTATGTTGAATTTCGATTTGGACATCAGAAGACGGAGTGACGTATTTCACTAAAATCCTTCTTTTCTGACTGATGTATCATTAAAAGTTTCCCAGCACTGGTGCACACAGTCACTTAGTCTTTTGCCTACAACTGCACCTTTCATTAATATGTATGTGTATAGTCACATTGTAAACCGACTCCGTTCCTTTCCTTTCATCTCTATGCTCTATTCCACACCGTTGAACCCAAGGTAACTGTTCATTTGTTTCTGCGCCTCTATTTATTGTTTTCAATTCATCTTCTCATATGTCATGTGCTAAATATACAGTCTTCTTTACCGTGAACGGGTTTCTTGCCTCGAATAACCCAGTGACAGGTAGTTACTTTGAAAAGGAAGGATGAAAACACATGCTATATTTAAATCAAAAGACATCTTCTGTAAACACAGTGCATGGCTGCTATGTGTTCGCAACCGCCTGAAAATCTGGCCTCTAGTGGAAGGTGTTTTTAAACTCATTAAGCATCACTAACTCCCACTTGTACATCTGAAGTGAGATCCTTTTCTGATGCTCGACCCGTGTTTACTGAAAGCTGAGGAAGAGGAGTATGAGCGTGTGTGTGATCAATTACTGCATGGTTGTTTTCCTGTCTATACACTTTTTTTTTTCTAAAGATGTGCTGGAATGATGTTTGTGCGTGTGTTCACATGTGGCTTCAAATCCACACATTTGAAGGTATCTAGATAGAGTGCCCACAGCTTGAATAATGACCTGCTGTCATCTCCAGGTCCTCTGAATCCCCCTCTTAATCAGCCCCCTCCATGTGCAGTCATACAATTTAATTAGCTGCCCACCAACGTTATTATTAAAACTAATCATAAACATCCCACCAGACTATGATCATGTCCTGATGTGAGGTTTTTAATGCAACAATAACAAGTGAATCCAAAAAGAAAGATCTTTCAAGGCAACATAAAAACTGCATTCCTGGAAAAATCCGGAGCAGGCAGCGCAGGGGGGGGGGGGCCTCTTAACCGTGACACTTCAATGTAAAGATCCTTACTCTGTGTCCCTCTGTTGGAACTAAATAACCTCCATATTTCCCTGTGTGGCTGACACTAATGGGAATCACGCTGTGTTGCACAACTCACCGCCCGGCCTGCGTGCACTCACTGATGCTCAACCTACTGATTGGGTTGGTGACTGAGGTCATCTTTTTCTGCACTGACCACAAGTTGTAGAGCAAAACTTCAATAACCCGCTGGGCTAATGCAATTAGTAGCCAACAACCATATCACTTACAGAAGCGATGAGTGCTGCCCGGAGGGGAGGAACGCTGTTTGGGTCTGTGTGTGATAAACAATGAGTTCTTCACAAAAAGGGAATAAGAAGGGGGGGGGGGGGTAATGTTGATGCAGGCTTGGTGCTATCAAGTCATCAGTGTGAGGTTAGGGTGAGCGAGAAAGAAAGAAAGGTGAACAGTGTGTTATCAACATGGGATAAGATGTTATTTCAGGATTTTCGTCAGTTTTGCCCCCCCACTATCAGGCCTCTGTATCTCATGAACACTCCATAGCTACGCTGTGTTCACATTGCAGGAGATATGGCACCAGTAAAAGTGTTTTCCTGTCACACAAGCATAACAGGAAGATAAAGAGCTTAGAAATCTTATGGTTTTCCAGTCAGGAAGAATCATGACAAAATTTCTGTTGCCATTCTGTCTGTATATGTTGCTGCATTTTTGACTGGGTATGAAGATTAAAAAGTTGTAATAAAATTAAATATAATATTATATAAATTGTCAAACACTGAAACATTTTGAAAATTAAAAAGATGTACTATACTTTGCATTTGCAAGGAAAAATACAAATTTAGAGCAATTTGTGTTGCTTCGGTCAGGAAATATTACTAGGTTATTATATTACACATCAGGGCTGCACGATATGTAAAAAAATCATATAGCAATTATTTTGGCAGATTTTGCGTTTGCAATATGAGTCACGATTTCAGTTGGAATGATTGTATTTGCATTTCATTTTCACTGTAAAAAATTTAAAAATGATGTGATTTTTGTTGGGTCTTGTACCAAAGAAGCATGTTCCCTCAGGCTTAGTCTCCTGAAGCATTTAACCGCGGTGATTGTAGTTAATAATACTCTGTAATACTCACGTCACCTATTATATGGAAAAAAACTCACAGATATCTGTGATAATTTAAGCAAATTGTGATGCATAAAACTTTGGCAACCACTTCTTTAACAGCAACATCCAGGGTGTATATCGTTTCGTCTCTCGTTGCAGTTTGACCTTCAACCTGATCACAATCAGCACCTGATGTAATTAATGAGGTGATTAATTGCTGGATTGATCCACTGATCAATCAAAAGGCTCCCGGGTAGAAATTCGTGCTCTAAGTGCAGTGTAATTACTGTGAATATTAGGAGTTTAATTGGTTCCTAGGGTCAATTTTATTGAAAATGTGTTTTTAATTCGTAGTATATTTATGTGAACTATTTTAGTATGAGTTACTGAAATAAAAATAAGAGCACCAATAATTTAAATAATAAATAGAGTGTGAATAGAATATTAAAAACGTTCAATATATTTTGAATAAAACAATTTAATTCTACTTTTTGTTTTCAATTCGACATCGCTCAGTTGAACTCTTTAAACCATGGCTTAAATCATATGACCTCACAAGTAGCACAAGTATTGTATTAAGCTTTATAAAACTGTCTTCAGGCCAGCGCCCTAAATGTCAACGATTCGAATCATCAGATGAGAAGCCCCCGACTCGAATCTCATTTTGCCTGCTGACTCACTGCACATTGTTTTAAACTGTGTCATGGTACACAGAGTAATGCAGGATAATAGCAGGCAATAAACTTTAACAAACCGAACCATGTTTCAAAATTACTTGTGACTTGACTTCTTTCTGAATGTTAGCAAGGCCGACAAACTACTTCTTACCAGATGCTTGTACAGATTGTTCTCCTGCTGTCCAGGATGATGGACTTTGCAGATGACAGAGCTGTCGATGCCTGACACTAGTGACGTTCAGCTTATTGCTGAACTAGGACCAGGACTGGACTTGTAGAAATGTGTTGTTTTTTCATCATGAAAAACATCATCAGCAGTAACGTGAATAATCTATTTTTTATTCTCGTATGCAAGGTGGATTAAAGAAACAAACATCAGTGATAATGTTGAGTATTCATAGAAACAAAAAAGATATCCATCAATAAGACGAGTCAAATATTCGAAATTCTGGCTTGAGCACGGCCCGACTGTAGGTGAGAGGTTTTTGTAGTACAGAAACCAAAACCAATCCTGGTCATAGCCTTTAGCTGAGCATTATGGACAAGTCACTCGTTGCCAAAATCTGATCCTGCCTCAACTAGGGGCGGAGCCAGACATTGTAAACATTTGGGGCTTAGCCCAAACTTAAGGGGCCGAAAATCAAACCATCATGTGTTTTCCGTCAAGCCTGAAGGTTCTGCTAATTGGCAGGCAACCAATATTTCCCCAGGGCTGCAATGGTGCAACAGATATTTTACTCTTCATACTGTATCAGCAAAAAACACAAAAACAAGAGGCTACATAGTGTGGCTTCATTTTGCTTTGCTAAGCTTTCCAAGGATGGGCAACGCTGGCCATGGTGTCGAACAATCGATGCTTTGATTGTCTGACAACATACAGTAGCCAGGGAGTGCAAGGCTGAGTCTGCAGCCAACCTTCAAGTCTTAGGTGTTTACAGAGACAACTGACAGACAGGAAAGTCAAAGTGAAAGGAAGAGCATGAGCAATAAAGTGTGTGACAGTGAAGACATGATGAAAAACACAGGTAGTAAAAACAGGGAGAGAAAGAGAGGTGAAATGAGGTGGTGGTAGTGGGAGCTTGGAGCTGGGGGAAGGTGACCCTGAGATACAGGCAGGGCTGTTCATTTAGGCAGGCAGGGAGCAGAGCAGTGACAGCCAGCACCAGAGTAGCACTGGACCCCTGGAGAGAGGCACCGTAGCAGATGGAATAAGAGAATTTAGATTAAACAATCCCACACAGCACAATGTCACCATGTTGATGCTGTTCACTTATTAGAGGTGATGTTAGACTCTGGTACCTGAAGGATTTGGCAGTTAAAGAGTTGAATTCTTCTCTTCCTCTAATATACAGCCTTTTAAAGAAAACGAATACAAAATTCATATCTGTTCAGGGAAGCAACTGAAGTATTTTAATTATTGAATTATTGATTAATCTCTAAATTACTCTATTGATTTACTTCTTCTGGACAATGTGCATTAATCAATGTGGACAATGTGCTAGTGTTAGCAAAAAGGTTGATTTTCAACTAAGTAATTAGCCCTTACAACAATAATGAAACACACGAAGTGAAATAAGAACAGAAGAAAGCAGACAGAAACATGAACCAGCTGGATGTAAGAGGAGTAAGTCAAGCATCATGCAAAGAAGGAAGTGCACAATGCAGACTTATTAATCGATCAACGGATGAATTTTTGTAGTCTATAAAATGATAGAAAATGGTGAACCCCTCTTCACAATTTCCCAGCCTGAGGTGAAGTATTGTCCAAAAACCCCAAAGATATCCATGTTACAGAGCAGCAACTCTGAGAATATTTGGCATTTTTGTTTGATAAATGGCTTAGAATTTTAATCATTCTCTACGGACTATCAACTCTCTATTAAATGAATAATCGTTTCAGCATGATTCATTGGTCCTGCTGTACGTATAACCTTCAGTTGTGCATTTTGTTTTGCGTTACATTCCTTGCATTTCTTGGTGTAATGAACATGAGTATCGACCACCGGGGGCAGTAAACACACCATGAGCAGCTAAAGTGAGTAGAAATGCAACAGCGGAGCAACTTGTCTATCTACGGTAAATCCGTACAAGCCATGAACTGAGAGGAGTCATAACATCACACTGTTTTAAGAAGGCAGTCAACAACGTCGACTCCGCATTAAAAAAAATGTGCACATGTACTGGCTTTTATTATACACAGGATAATATATATTATACCTGTATCGTGTCCTGCGAATCCTTTGAAGCAGTTTCATAATGTAAAAATGTTGAATGCCCATCTCAAAGAAATGCAGAAAATTGTATCAGAAATAGAAGAATCTTCAGTTTTATAACATTTAGGAAGAATATACAAGATTTCAGCTATTACAGATGTTTGACAGGGAAGTCATACAAGCCTTACAGTAGAAAATGACCCCATGTGGAATCCAATCAATAAGAAATCCAATAAGAAGAAAGTGAGAGCAGATTGAGTGTGGACAGGGTTCGCCAAACTCATCATTACTGGCTGCTGGACTTCTAATTTTTCCACCTCAGTCTCATTCTCCATTTCAAGGACACATTGGCTGCTGAGAGTGTGATGGCAGTGTGGCTGTAGCAGTGATGCTCCCTCCATTGTGGTTGGCCGGCCAGCTGCCTGATGTATTATATCTTCTGATTACCACCCACCACACACACTGATAAGATCCAAGCTGGAACAGGACAGAGGCCAGAGTGCCAGCACTCAGTCTGTATGCCTTTTGTAAGCCAGTATCAGCATGCCTGTGCGTATGAGCATGTTTGTCTGTCATGTTTGTATTAGTGAAGACCACCTGACGTCAGCACTTCACATCTGGGTGGTGTGAAAAAAAAAAGGGAAATACAATCCTCTCTCTCTCTCTCAAACTTGGATGAATTAACAAACATAAAAAATATGCATACGAGTGGAGAGTTTAATTTTTTTCTTTCATGTAAAAAACATTTGAAACTACTCTGGATATTTTTTATGTAGGAGATATTTTTTATTTATTTATTTTCTATCTGATGTCCTATTGATTGGGTTTATTGTGTACTTCCTTGAGTTGTTCATTCCTTTGAGATGTTTATCACTCTGGACAGGTTGGATGGTTGGAGCCTTGCAGCCTTCTGGTATCTATATGGCTGTGGAAACTGTTTTTAAACAATTTCATCTGATGAAGATCCAACTGTGAACATCGCCCGTGTAAATGAATTTTTCATTTTGAGTCAGAGCGCAAGTGCTGATTTTCAATAGCTTTGCACTTACATGTGTTGTGCATATGATTGTGCTCTTTCAAAATAATTGGGAGTATTGGAAGTAACCAGATGGTGTGTGTGTGTATCCATACTGTTTGCGCTTATTGTAACTACTCATGCTGCTAAGATCATTTTGCTTTATTATCGCAATTGTTGTGCCTTCTCTTCATGACAGAGCCATTTCTCACCAAGACACTCTCTTCTTCTAACTAATTCATTTTCCTGAACAGAATTTATCTTCCATTATTCCGCACATACAGAAATACAATCATATTTCCTCTTGACTGAAAAAGAGGAAAAGGGGCTTTTGCTGCCAGGGAATGTCATCTTTTTTTTTTTTTTTTTTTTTTAGATAGGTCCTGATGATCACCTCTATATGTAAACTATTTGAATTTATAATGTGGAACTGATGGATGCATTAATTTCCTTGGCCACTTGTCTAATTCAATATTGTGCGTTTATCTGAGAGTGCTGCCTCTTCTTCTGACTAGTGTTACAAAACTCCTCTGGGGGGAAAAAAATTCTGTGCAAAACTCCTGTCTGAAAAAAAGTGATAAATAGACATTTATCTCTCTCTTCAGTCACTGACACTCGTCTGTCACTGTCTGTGTTCTTTCTGCCTAGGGAGCAGGTTTATATGATAGCTGCTCTGCCACAGATTATCTATGCACACTTGAAGAGTACAAGCGCATACACACATATATACATTCATGCCCATTAATGCAAAAAAAAACTTTCATACGCAACACAGACATCACGCAGGTACAGATGGATTTTTAACATCAACAGCCCATAGCCATTTTTTCCTCATCTCCCCCCTCCCCTCCCCCTCTCCTCCCTTTCCCCTCATCTCCTGAACCTCCAGAGGGTTCCTCCTGATTCATTATTTCCTGTCAACATGCGACTCTTGGGGCCTCTCGTGCACTGGAGCCCCTTATCTAACTTCACTTGAGCTGTTAAATGGGTACACATCCCCACTTCCTAAACATCTGAACCATGTGTTCATACGTTCAACTTTTAAGTGAATAATGTGGAAAAGCTTGTGCTCTCGCATCCAGGCTCATCAAGAAGTGGTGTCAGGTGCATAAAGCCTTAAAGCCCGAGATAACCATCCTGTGACTGAAAAGTTTGCCTTTATTTCAGTGGGTATTCTCTATAACAGTAGGAGAGTTTTGAGAGAATAAATAATTAATTTTGACTTTAAAAACTTTAAAACTTAGACTTTGTCCTAGTGGACTCTTGGAAGTATATAATCAGGATGTTACACAGGTTTTGGGCTGTGGCTTCTGAGCTCATTTTAAATTGCATCTAAATTGGATTAGTGGATGTAGAACAAGACAAGGTCAAAACCTAGAATATGGGTCAATGTGTGAAAGTGAGGACGTAGTTGTTAACTCATGTGGAGTTGCTGTAAACAACTCATTATAGTGGAAGGTGGCTAAAACCTGCACAAAAATTGCCTAAATTTCACTAGATGACGTAATACACTACGCAGCATATTCTCATTCTGCTTAGTGTCAGCTGGATTCAGCTCCTTCTTTGTCTCTCCTACTCACTGTGCTCACTTATACAGTATTTTAATACAGCTGAATTCCCAATAACGCTGTTCTCATTTACAACATTTCTGTTTCTGTTGTCAGACAATGGAACAAGTTTGAAATAGTGACCGAAACGTGGCCACTTAAGACTATAAATTAAAGGGCCTAAATAAATACGTGGAGAAACATAAAGTAGATGCTCAGGGCACTGAATGATTTGAAAATGATTTGAATCATTTGCTGTGGCCTTCGCAGTAACCTGATCTCAACCCAGTTTGACCCCTATGGGAGACTTTGGGTGTCTGAAAGCGCTTTCCAGTATCTTTGGAAGAATACTGTTCATCACATCACTTGTAGAAGATTGTTTTGGAGGCTTGTTGTAGCCAAACATTTCACCAAGACATGCACAAGACACACAGAAATGCACAGAAACAAGAAGAAACACCTTACTCTGCATCTTGTCTTTTTGCCCTTCTTGCTATAGGATCCATTGATTCTGTCAAGCCAACATGAGTCCATCGTCTCTGCTTGCAGTTGGAGAGAGAGAGAGAGAGACAGAGAGAGAGAGAGTATAGATCATATGTGATTTATCCAGTGTTGGACAGTCTGCCAGTAAACTATACATACTGAAGAGGATCAGGGGGTTACAGAGGGGAAGGTCACAACAGTATAAATATTGACACAGCAGTCATAGGCATGATTTGTGTGTGAAGAACAAAAGAGGGTTGGAGATAGTTTTGTTTTGTGTAACAATCTTCCTAGATGTTTCCACTGATGTTAACTTTTCTGTTAATCTGACAGAACATTAACATATTACGACCACAGAGGTTTGTCTGGACTGGACAGTCGCTTGTTACTTTGTACTAAGGTGTTGTTAATGTTTGTCTGTCTGAGTTATGGGACATTGCAAAGCAATCTGGCACCAGGTTGTTGGGGTCAGAAACCTTAATGAGCTGATCTGAGACCTTGGACTGTCATGTTGGCAGTGCAGGAAAAAAAAAAAAAAGCCAGTGCCAGTATGAACATGATCAGTGCAGTATCACATGTCATAATCATATTATTCAGAACAATGGAATTGATAGAGTACTATGGCTGAATAAAGGGGTTAACACAATTATTTTGGATATAACTTTTCTGTCAGTCAATTCTATCATTATACTATCAGATTAAATTTGAGCGTATTCTTTCATTTATTCATTAAATCAGTGTTCAGTATATAATAATATTCCTCAGGGTTAACACAAATGTAAAAAGTCTGGAAAGAGGTGATGAAAAGAAAACACTGGTATCTGATTGGGTTGCGGTTGTCAGACATTTCCATTAAAGAAGAAAAACGTAATAACTGAAAATGACTGTCACAAAGGTAGCAGTGTTGCATATATGAACAGGAAATATAGCACATTTAGCAACAGATAAGCAGCCAGTCAGCAATATTTCTCAAAGAGCTGGAAACTATACAGACTAACTCGCCTTTGTTTTTCACTTTAAAAAATTTACACTTTTAAGTTGTTTTCTGGAGTGTATAATCCCCCCCCCCACACACACACACACACACAGACACACACACACACAATATTTTAAACTACTGTTCAACATTTAATGTCTCTGTATCCTTTAACATCTGGCATCCAAACTCTGTTCTCTCCCGCTCTTTTCTCCCACTGTGTCCTAGCAGTCCTGTGGCTGTGAAGGTCAGTCTGTCTCCCCTTATATTACGACCCTGACTGATTGCACTGCCTTTGGGGCAAGAACCCAATAGAAGTGTGTGTGTGTGTGTGTGTGTGTTTGTGTGTGTGTGTGTGTGTGTGTGTGTGTGTTTGTGTGTGTGTGTGTGTGTGTGTGTGTGTGTGTGTGTGTGTGTTTAACACCTGCATGTACTGCACATGTAGGTGCTGATGCATGTGTGTAGCGTATTTCTTCTATATAAGTGGGTACTGAATGAATGGGTGTACATTTTTGGGGTGAATTGTGAAGAAGAAGCAAACTGACTGGAGCATTTTACACTTGAAAAATAAACTTGCCAGTGCTCTCTGGTGGACAAACTATTCAAAGGAGACACTTTAAAAATTACCACAAACGTATCTTCGGCATTTCTGTACTGGAATTTCTTGTTTCTTAATGGATCAAATACTGGGTCAGGCTCTAATAACATCCACGGAGCATGGCGTTCTTTTTATCCTGATGCCAAGTCATACCAGAGACTATCTGCATTTAATACTGTTCTTGTATCCACAAAAGAAGCAAATTTTCCTCATATTTGGTAGAAATTGGAAAATGCAAAATTATTCAAAAGTTTTTGCATTCTTTTATGAAATGCATATGATCAGACTTCACTTTATTTTTGAGTGTGTTTTTTTTGTTTTTAAATAAACCTACCAACAATTACCAAACAGATTATTATGAACAAAAATGTTCAACAAATATGTTATGCTTGTGGTAGAAGAGGGCAAGGCATTTGACCTTTGGGTATGTCACTGTATAAAGTACACTGGGGTATTCAGAGATGGTATAAGCAGTCCAGTGTGTATCAGGCAGCAGCTTGCGTCTCTTTAGAGGGAATTATCCTTGTGCAGTAGGTGTAGAATTGCCACAAATGAATGAATGGTGTCTTAAATTAAATTAGCCCGGGAGAGAAAAACACATTTGGTTACCATGCTGCTCTGGTCCCAGGAGACCTAAAGCCCAATGAAACAAATAGTTCAGTGATATCAAGTAAAGAGACAAACAGTGCCAACAGCAGTCTGCAGGGACAGTCTGAGTACAGAAAAGGGATCACCAGCCCTGTCTACATCTATAGAGGTTGCATATATATAAGCCCTGGTGTCAAAGTACACATGGACCGGTCCATGTTGTATGACAATCATTAAATCTCTAGCCACGTTTCCATTATGAGAAACGACAAAAAAGTGTTTGCAAGCATTTGGATTAGCTCTTGGGAGCATTACTTAACAAAGCTATACAAATACAGCACAGATATAATACCATCTACCTGAGCAGGCAAGCTGTGTAAGCACAGATCTGAGCGATCCTTGCCATAAAAATTGCATGGCACTGCTGGACCATGACTGAAACACACCCTTCAGTGGCTCTCCTTCCACTTCACCGCAGTCACATTTATGGAAAGAAACTAAACTATCAAACAGGTGCAGGGGAGGGGAAAAAAGAGAAAACTGTGGCGAATAAAGCTCCAAATAGCAATATGAGAAAGAGCTCATGGCCCACAGAGCGCCAAGTGCTAATAAATTCATACACCTTCTTAGCAGCTTTTAGGGTGATGAAGGTATTTTGATTGAAAAATTCAGTCCATACAGAAAAATAAAGCACCCTTTGGTTTTTAATATTTCCTGTAGCAAACACCTACATACTATATTAAAGTTAAAAAAGCTGATCAGTCTTGCAGACTGTGTAGACATAAGGGGATAACTAGCAGGGAAAGATTGTCCTCCTTTTTGTTTTGAGACACCTAATCTATTCCAAGAGTCCAACTGGCTGATGTGAAGGACTTACAGAGAACTCATAACCTTCCCTACATTATATAGATCTCACAGTAGTCCTACTTACTATCACTTATTTCTATTTGTGTAAACCTTGAAATTGTCATTACTTTAAATAGCTATTTGTAAGTTTTGCTATTGTTACATAACCAATGTTAGCATTAACAGCTGTTTACTTAGTCTTGCAAAGAGCTTCAGCTGTTGTTGCGTTTACAGTACAAGAGGTTATAACACGCCTTCTGAGCAGTACTACTTCTTCAGGGCTGACTGAACACTACAGTGACTCAGTATCGGAAAGTGAAGAGGCGGGCAAACTGGGCCGGGGCTAGCTGGTTAGCATGCTAAAGGAAGTAGCAAAGGAGTAAAGAAATGAAGTTTGATGCTGAACTTGCAATGTTTCTTCTACATAGGTAATTAAACAGCTGTTAATGCTAATGTTGGATATGTAGCAATAGCAAAAATGGTTTATCCTCTGTATACTGTTGGACATCACATCTTGCCAGACTTGTTTTAACTTTCATCAGTTGAAGTTACACTTTGGAAAAACATGCTAACATTTACTATGGTTACATGCAGAGTTCAGCTGAGGCAATAATTCAGTCCTTAGTTTCAGAGAGATATCCTGTGTTAGTCAAGTGGATAAGTTACAAGTCAGGGGATAATCAGAGTCATAAGGAATTATCCAGATACCATAAACGTCTGTACGAAATTTGGTCCAACCGTAGTCAAGATAATTAATTCATGACCTGAGTGTGAGAAGAACAGGCTAACAGGCTGACTGGGATAGCCATCCCTAGAGTCCCACCATTAGCGTTGCTAAAGCTGAGCTTAATCTAATTGAATATATAATAGCCACTGGTGTCTAATATGCACCAAAGGGAAACACCCTAACCCTCATTAATATCTGCTCCCCGAGTCCCAATATTCATTTGTAGATTCTGAACTAAACGTAACTACAAAACTGCTTCTCTCAGGTTTGATTTGACAGTCCATCTTTCAGAATCTGTTTGTAGAGGCCTGGTAAATTCTCTGGAGGGTATTTGTTGATCACTGGCACCATTCTGTCATTCAGTGCTATCAAAGATTTACCCGAAGACAAAGACTTGAAACAATACAGCCAATGCCCATCAATCTTTCCCTCTGTCACTCTTGTGTTTTTTCAAAGACTTGTACCTACTGCCACCACTTAAAATATTACAAACAGATACACAAAGTAAAAAAAATCCCAATAGATAGGGTTTATGGATGCAACTATTTAAATAGCTTTAAAAGGAGAAGAGGCTTATTTAAAAAAAAAAGTAAAAAATGAGTGTATGTCTTCAACTGGAAAAAGTGGATTAATGGTTAATATGTCTCCAATACCACTGCAAATGGCAACTGCAAAAAGTATATAGTGCATTTTGCAACTGGACCAGTAACATTTACTGCTCTTCAGCTGTCCCAACTTTTCACTGGTTTGAATGACTCAAACCTTTTCCAGAAAGGCAGCGTAGTAGGTTTTCTGAACTTTTCTCAGGTGGGTGGAAAACTGCTTACGTTCTATTGATTTCTTTTTTTTTTTTTATTTCCATTGCCCATTCTGCAGACTCTTCACCTTTTTCTGCCCATCTGTATGTCCTGCATTTCTCACCAGTAGATAACACTTATCTGCACAATTATTTGTAGTGAAGCGATGATCAATATAGCTAATATAAAATGGTTATAGAGCAAGCAGCCTTACACCTAGAATCATTAGCATAAATGGGTTTGAATGCAGATGCCACCAGGATGACTATTAAATGAGATGGGAGGGTGAGAGACGTGGAAATGTATTGAGTGTGTGGCTGGTGGCATTAACACCTCCACCGCCACCTGTCAACACACAGCGTACATTCACACACACTTAACATAAACACAGTCACATGACAGAGAGAGAGAGACAGAGAGAGAGAGCGTGTGGTGTTTATAGGAAATGCACATACATACACACACCAGTCAAACCGTACCGCCTTACTACCATTTAGTTTACACACTGAGCCACCAATGTGTGTCCGGCCCATCTGCCGAGAGAGGACAGCATAATGAGTCCGTGCAAAAGTGGAGAGGAGAGGAGAGGAGAGGAGAGGAGAGGAGAGAGAGGAGAGGAGGATGGATGTGATGAAAGAATGGCAGTAATGTATTACACTGGTAACTGTCACTGTAGAAATAGCATAAAGCATTTTAATTGAATAGCATCAGAAAACTGACAAACATGCAGAGAAACTTAAACACCCTTTTGTTGTTTTTATCTCACAGGTAAATGTTTACTCACTCATCATGGCATTACAGAACCATGCATATGAAATATATATGCACATCCTACATGTATAAATCATATAAATCATACATCTACAAGATGGAGGCATTGCTTACGAGTAAAAAATAAACAAGACTTTAGGAGATTAAACAATTAGTCGATTAATTTGAAAAAAAAAAATCTGCAACTACACTGTTGCCCATAAAGTTGATACAATTTTGTTTTCAGACACAATCCCCTGTTTATTCCTATTTAAATGCATAAGTAATCACTTTGGAAGAGATTGACAACTAAGTTTTGAGAAGATATACACTTTATCTGTCAAGAATAAATCACATTGTCACAATCATTTCATGGAAAGAGGTAAGGAAGAAATTTATTTCAACTTTATGAGCAACAGTGTATATTGATAATTTAACAATTGTTTCAGTCATTTTTCAAGAAAATTTGCCCAAAATCTCTGTTTCAAGATTCTTCAGTGTTAGGATTGGATTCTTATTAGATTTATATCACTGTAAACTGATCACAGTTTCGGACTGTTGGCACGACAAAGTAATTTTTGAGGACGCCACTTTGGAATAGGATGGACATTTATTCACTGTCCTTTGACATTTCATGGACAAAATTATCAATCTATTAATCAAAATAAATATTCTGTGGATTAATCGATAATGAATGACAAGACTTGCTTTTATTTTATTCCAAAAAATACAAAGAAAAATGCTAGATTTCACCAGTGATAAGTGAACGCTTCCTAGAAAACTAAATCATGAGGGTATGATGGACTGGGAAGGAATGGGCATTTTGCTTTACAGTGTTTGAGCTTGTTTTCACTTTGCAGCATGTGTAGTCCCTCAAAAAAAATGTCAAAATGGAGCACCAGCTAGATGGGAAATATTTGTACTCAGAGTGTGAGAGGGAGTGAGGGTGTGCTGAGAGGATGAAGGGGGGGGGGGGGAGAGAGACAGAAATAGAGTTGTTTGTGAGTTTATTTTGAGCTCCATTACCCCTATTACAGATGAGTATCTGCTCTCCACCCTCTTCTAAATGCTGAGGATGCAGGTGGCCCACTGAGGAAAGCACCTATCAATCTCTCCCTGGCTATCTACCTATCTGTCTGCCCATTTATTCATCAGCTCGTCTGATGACAATCAACCCAGTCCATTTCACTATTCTTCTGCCTCTCCTCCATCTTTCAGATAATCAGTCCATCAACACATCCATCTGTGCATCCATCCAGCAATTCATCTACCTATCCATTTATCTCCCCATCATTCATCCATTTGTCTATCATGTATCCATCCATCCATCCTCACACACTCGCTTGCTTCCATCAGTTTCCAGCGGCTCCATCAAGACTGCACCTCAGTTGTTTAAAGAGCCTCACATGAATACAACAGGCCGAGTGTTAGACTTCCAAAACAGACGCAAAACAGAGGAGCTTTTCAATCAATAGACGGGGCACGCTGTAATCACTCTATGTAACTCGACAGTTCTGGGAAAATGCAAAGTGCAGCAACAAGGGAAAACAATTAAAAACACTGATAGAAAACAATGTACAGACGCAGTTCAAAGGCATTGGTGATAGCATTGACTACCTAGAGAGTCTCTAGTCACGACAATCAATTACAAGCTCACAGATATATCCTGTAATTGAAATGGATTGGTGTTCAAGGAATATTCTCCTGTGCCATGTACTGTAAGACAGTGAGTGTGTAAAACTGCCTAGATGGAGAATCCTTGCAGATTAAAAGGAAGAGTTTGACAGGATTGCTACGACCGCCATGTCTGCACAACACTACATGTGAAATTGAAGCAAGCAGCTGGTTAGTTGATTTTAGTTTAGCATAAAGAAGCAGGTGGAAACAGCTAACTCTGTCCAATGGTAACAAAACCAACCACCACATCTAAAGCTTAATAACCAATACGTCCAATCTCTCTTTAACCTGTAAGGAAATGTATATAAAAATAATTTGCTGCTTCACACGGGGTTTATGTGCCAGACTGTTTCTTAGCTACATAATCATCATAATCACCAACATAAAGTGAGGGTTTATATACGTATGCAACTATGTAACTATAAAAAAAAAAAATGCTGTCAAGTTGAATTTTGAACATAAAACACAAGTAAAAAAATAATTCAATATCATTAAACACATTACAATGTTCTCATGTATATAAAACTCTCAAATGTCATAACAGTGGAACAGCTTTCAACGCCTTTAATACCAATTTATGTGCTATTTGCCATGTTGTGACATATCAATATCAGAAAAGATTTTAGATATTATTAATTGTGATATTGATTGCATAATCTTCTGATTTGAGAGTGTAAAACAACTGCTTCTCACTTTCAGATCATTTGTTGGCTCATTTATTTATTTTCATTTTCAATTCTAATATTCTCCTGCTTTGATATGGAGTAAAGTTTTGTACATATAGGGCACCACATAGCATAGCATGTGATTGACACTTTTTTTTTTTTTTTTTTTTTTTAATGTATGCTGCAGTGAGCTTAATTTGACACCAGATGGGCTGAATGCCAATTACTGGTATTAGCATTTGTCAGCTTAAAAAAAAAAAAAAGCCAGATCTGACAGCACTTTGATATGTTTTCAAAGTAACAGGAGACTAGCACATTCTGCATGTACATCAATACAAAAATAAATATTAAATAAATATAATTTCAAATGTTAAGAGGAACTGTCTTGAAAAATGTGCCAAAATATGCCACACAAATACTTAATAAATAAATACACTACACTGACAAAATCCATAGAGGGGCACAAAACAGAAAGCAACAAATTTGACTTGATTCAACAACACTCACAGAACACACATTTTAGGTTGACAAAATGCTGATTCGAAATTTAATGTTTACATGTTTATGGCAGCAAATGCAGCAAATGTGCAGTGGATTGTGGAGAATACATATGGTTCAACTGTTTTCTCAATAGACTGGTAAGAAATTGCAATCCTTACATGCATAGCTTCCTATATAGATCAGAAAATGCCAGATGAAAAATATAGTGAGTCTTGAGTCACAGGTGCGTTGTTTAATAAATTAACTCTAATGAATAAACATGCAACATAGTCGTTTGTGTGCGTCTACCATTCTGCCAGCTGCTGTTCAGATCAGCTGGATCATAGCACATAGCTTGGTTCTTTTCAGTGTGCACTTGTAATTTTAGTGGAGTATGATATAATAAAGTAAATTTTCCTGTGATTAGGTAACACCGCTCCAGAATGATACTTCTGATTATCACCAATCTTCTTTTCACAAAAATAAGCAGTTTTGGTCTAAAGAAAAACGTATTTAAATGAGCGTTTCCAGAAAAAAAGAGGTTATGAAAACTGATACTGAAAATACTTTGTTACTTGTTCTGCTGAGGTAAGCTGTGGCAATGTATGACTTCACCCTCAGGGGAATAAAAACTAAATATATTTCTTATTTGCAAGGTTTGCGGTTTCAGACAATTATCAAGTTATTGAATTCTTATCGATTCGTTCTCTGTTCTCTACATGGAACATCTGCGATTGTCTGCAAAGGCAAACCTCACTGCTGATATTAGGAAGAGGAGAAACAAATGGAGAGGGAAGAGCTTAGCTTCTCATGTCATTCTCAGACACCCCTCCAGGCCAACCATTAGCAAGCAAGAGGCAATCACCATTTCATCAACGTTCACTGCACGCCCTCTCCCCCTCTTCTCTTTTATTCATGTCTGCTTTCTTTTTAGTTTTGTTTTTACTCCGCTATTTCTCATTTTGATCCTATTTTCATCACTCTTCTCCCTCTCTGAGCTCCTCTCTCCTTCACCTGGTGGGTTGTGGTAGTGGACACATCCATTCATCTGCCTCTGCATGCATTGACGAATGCTGATTTGAGTGAAGAATACGACTCCAGTGTGAAAGATTTTGTGCGACTACCACCGGTGTGTGTCTGTGTGTGTGTGTGTGTGTGTGTGTCTGCGTTCTGTGCGTCTGTGTTGACATTTGTGTGCATGTATGTGGAGCCACCTCAGGGCGACCCATGTGCACGCTGATGGCAGTGGAGGAGAGCGTGGCATCCAGCAGTGCTGCTGTTATGGGATAATGGAGGATGTATCACTCATTTCTCTCATTATAGGTGTGTATCGCTGTCTTTCTCTCTCACATAAACACACACCTCTTACCGCGCTCTTTCCTTTCACGAAAACACACTGTACGAGCACACACATACACATGTATCCTTTCCCTTCCCTTTCTCTCCGAGAGGCTTCACTCACCACCTTATCGGCTTAAACCAGCTCTGACAGTGCTGGCCCCCGATCACATACACCTTGTCTCGGGGGCACACCACATTATGAAACAATTACTCCCTTAATTGACAGTTAATTAATCTAAAGTCAATTTGACCTTGCCAGCCTAACCTTGAGATTGAGAGCCGTGGTAGTCGTGCCACTGAGACGGAGAACTGGACTGACGGTGGGATGGAGGGAAATGATAGACTTATGTCGGCTTATCTCTACACCAGCGGAGAAATCACTCGCAGTATCTTCTTGTCAGCGTAAAGATAGACTGCACTAGTGTGGCTTATGTTTCTGTGGGTGTGTTGAAGTCTGTGTGCGTGTGTGCGTGTGAATGTGAATGTGCTCAACATTACACCTTATCAGACAATTGCCAGCTTATTGTGCTGAGTTGATCATTTAGGTGTTAATTATACCCCTCATTTGAAAACCCTCTGTTTGGCTACAGTCTGTTTGTTTGTGGTGTGTGTGTGTGTGTGTATGTGTGTGTGTGTGTGTCCAGATGTCTTTATGGCTTAAAGTGCAATTACCAGAAAACTTTCTTATTTCACTTTTCATTTTTTTCTCCTTTACCCTCTCTGAGGGTTGTAGATGAACACATTCTGTGTTTTCTGCAATAAAGCCTACCTATAATGAACACCTATTGTAGTCAGGTAATGATCAATTACGAATGTTCCCAATAGATTAAGAAGATCGTGTGAGATATTCAGACCCTTAATTCAGTTGTTGTAGAAACCCCTTTGGCAACAATTGCAGCTTTGAGTCTTCTTGGGTGAGTCTCTTCAAGCTTTGTACACCTGGATTTCTGGCAGATCCTCTCAAGCTCCATCAGATTGGATTGGAAGCATCTGTGAGCGGCCATCTCATCTGTTCTGCAGGGTTTAAATCTGGGCAGACATCATGGCTTGTTTTTTTGCAATGCAATGTGAATAGTGGGACCTTACAGGTGTGTTCCACGTGGACTCCAATCAAGTTCAGTAATAGTAGAAAATCTCCTGTCTCATGATTGTGCTTTTATTTCCACACACCTGCATGTACATATAATGCGTGCCATATCATAACTGATCTCAGAACAGTAGAAGCTGAGTCAAACAAACACACTTATCTAGCTCTATCTAGTCACTTATCAAAGATCCCAGGATTATCCTCAATGTGCATGCGCAAACCTCCACACTTCTCCGCACTGCTTGACGAGCCCCAGCCTTTGTCAGCGGGACACAGTCATGACCACAAAAATGTCAGAAACTTAGTCAAGCTAGTTTAGAGAGAGACAATAGCCTGCTGATGCCGCAAGAGGGCAATAAAAGATGAACGCACACAGGCAATATCAGATACAGAATGTTGTTCAGATGTAATTAGATGTTTCCACTTCAGTATAGCTCTAACTGATGTCCATTTTTTTTAACATTAACAGGACAAACACTGCTTGCCTTGTGACAGCACACCACTGGTCTGAATACTTTTGTAAATAAGAGATTTCAACACGTTTTTAATTTTTCATGGTGGATTATCTATTTGCAATTTAAGTGTGCAAAAAGTGAAGGTGTCTGAATACTTTCTAAAGCCACTGAATATACTGTATGAGACGATACAGTTTTGGCTACTGGTAAAGATTTTGCTGGATCATTAAATACCAAAGTAACCAATGCCTTTAATATCTCTGGTTGTGTTAAGTCATTGCGGGAAATTCTCCAAATTAAAAAGCAGGATAGTTTTATCGCAATATTGGAATTCCTCAACTTTGTAATGTGATAAAGAACCTTGATTTGTCAAGTACTTAATTGACTTGATTGCGTGCTATCATAACATAAACGTACGTATCTGAATCACACTACTCAGGGTTAATACGGGTCAAAGGCGGGAATAAGGGATCAAATGCTTGTAAATCAAATCACATAAAGTTGCACCAGATTGTGTCTGTCCGTAGCATAATACTGCATTTGCTTTCAAAAATGCACTCAGCATATAATGTCAAACAATTCCAAAGATCACAATGACAAGGACAATTGTTTAATCCGCCTCGACCAACTTCACATCGTCATAGCTGTCAAATTAAAAGTTCAACTTCTTGCCATGCAACCAAACAGACGTCAACACATCAAAAACAATATCAGCGCCAACCTCAACATAAAGACTCCCATTTACGTTTAGCCCCTTTTCTTCACAAATGCCTACACATTTTCTGTATCAAAATCTATGGCGTGCTGGATAAATTTGTCTCCACTTTGTGTTGCTTTGACAAGACAGAGCTCTGGCTTCATGGCCGACTGAATTTGTGTGATTAAAGAGACGACAAGCAAAACCATCTGCTTGTCACATCCATCTGTCATCGCCCAGCATTCGCCATCAGCCGCACATCACTCAAAAACAACAGCAAGTCGTGGAGAGAGAGAGAGAGAGAGGGAGAGAGAGATTGAGAAAAAGAGAGAGAGGGGGCCCATACACTGTGACAACTCGGAAAGAGAGAAAGAGGGAGGAAGGTGAGGAGAGAGGAGACGGAGCTGAGGAGATTGGGAGGTGCAAGAATGAGAGTTGGAGGATGTGGGTGAAAGTGAATGAGGGAACGAGGGTGAAAAGACAGAGCGCAGGGGTGATGGAGAGTGGGGCAAACACAGCAGGAAAAAGGAAGAGATGGATGGATATTTTCTGCTGTTTTCCACTGCCCATATATGAGCCAACCTGTTGTCGTTGCCCTGTTGTGCCCACAGATTGTCTTATAGTTACAGAAAGTGTCCTGCCAGCTCCCACTAGCCTATGATCGAGCTTTACGCTCGGGGAAACACTGCCTGCCTTGCATGTGCGTGGCGTCTACATCGCTGACCTGCTGTGGCTCGCACACGTGTGTCACACCGCCTGGGTCTCTGCTGTGCCGCTGCAATTGCCAGCTCTATCTTTCCACATTGAGTTTGTCTTGGCTATCAACATTCGAATGTTGAATTTCTTTTCGTTATAAACCTTATTAACCTTATTTACCCTCGTTCAGCGCCAGACACACACACACACACACACACACACACACACACACACACACACACACACACACACACAAATAAAATACTGCCTTTCACCTGTTAACTTATTCATATTATATAATTATAGCCTACATTGGCCTCCACTGTTGCTTAAATTTACATTTTTTTCATGTCATGTGACATATTCAGATTTAGCTTAGACATTGACACTATAGTGAAAGGTTTCAGTTTTATATAATGTTGTTGGTATGATGTTCATATCACCATCAACAGATGTTTTCCCTGTTTATTCTGACTGGGAAGTGTCCAAAATCTCAATGTACAACTCTACAGAGCAAACTACCAAGTCTCTGTTATATAGGGAGAAGCAAATGAGTGAATAAAATCACTTCAGTGTTCAGTGCAGAGCTGCGACGATTAGTCGATTGATTCCATTAGTCAATTGAAAGAAAATGTAAGAGTATTTTGACTAATCAATTGTTTCAGTTATTTTTCAAGTAAAAATGCCACATTTAATGTTCCAGCTTTTCAAATGTGATCATTTGTTGCATTTCTTTATCACATCACAGTAAATTGTTAGTTTTGAACCATTAGTTAGACAAAACTAGCGTTCTCTGCTTGAATTTTTTTTTTTACTTTTCTTTTACTACTATTGACGGAGTAAATAATTGGTAGGTTTATTTATAACGAAGCACACAGGACGTAGAAAATGAGCTAGAACATGACTGCTTTACTGAGCAAGTTGAGTCAAGACTGTGTGAAATAAAGCCTTGAGGAGGAGGGTTTTTGTGCAGAAGACACCTTGTTGCTTCAGTGTAGCTATACTTGCTCTCCTTCTTTCTTTCTCCATTTCAGTCATTCTCTCCTTCCACCTCAACAATGTCCTCTCATCCCTAGATAAAAACACAGTCAGCAAAGGGGCCTTTGGGAGTTTGTGGGAAAACCAGCCCTCATCTTTCATCTTCCGATCCTGGTCCTGTTCTCCCTCTTTCCTGTCTCTCTCCCCCTCCTTCTCTGGAGTTTCTGTCTCCTTTTCTCTTCTTCCCCCTCCCTTTCTCTCTCTCCCCCAGCCACTTTCTCTCCATCTTCTTCTCCCTCCCTCCCACCAACTCTCTCCAGGATTATCGATTTAGCGTAGGCTGTGATTGAGTCTCACTGGGTGTAATGCGGGCCCTAAGGTGTCTTCTGAATGGAGAGCATCATGAGTTATGGACTAACTATAGTCACTCTTCCACAACACCTGAATCACAGGCAGACACGGCATCCACACACACACACACACACACACACACACACACACACACACACACACACACAAACACAGAAATTGCTTTCTCCAATGCAAACCAACCCTAGTGTGCAAAAAGAAGGACACACACATTGATCATAGTAACGCTCCCTGACACACACACACAGATGATTTGACGCTCATTGTAGACAAAACTTCGACGGAGGTATAACTTAACAGCGTCAAAATTGGGCTTTTGCTCATTTGCATTTTGGGAAGATCACGTCTATGATATCTGAAATTTTTTTTCATTTTCATTGCAATAAAGGTATATTACATGCATCCTAATACCACATCCATGATTTAATAACACAAACAGCCACAGAGTGCACAGTGTACAAATTAATCTACGAGACAACAGACTCACAATAATGGCAGGGATAAAAAAAAAAATTAAGCTTTACTCACCATGAAAACAGGAGAGGACGACAAAGTGTCCATACTGAACCATCTTAGGATAATATCCTTTCAGTCACTGGTGCACAGGTGAGGTTTGTCTCGTGGCTCAGCTGCAGTGACCAGGCCTTTCCTGCATGAGACACAGCCTCATCCATGTTCAGTGAAAATGATCGTCTGTGTGGAAAACACAGTGGTGGTAAGTGACTTACTGCAAGTACATTTATCAAAGAATTTTGATGGAGTACAATTCACCCAGTACTTGTACTTTACTTTCTTTTTTGTGTCACTTTATTCTTTATTACACTTCAGAAGGAAACATTATACTTTTTACTCCAATACATAGCTAGTTACATGACCGATAATCATGTACATTCAAAATCTGCAGTGAGCTTATAAAATAACTGTTGGACATTTTAAAAAGCAGGTAATAGCGCAGTAACACCATCTAAATCAACAACATTAAAATGCTGTGCACATTAATGTGTCCATAATAATAATCCAGTAACATAAATTATATAACAATATACCAGTCAGTGGGTGTAGATAATGAGCACTTCTCGTTTTGATACTTTTATATTTTGTTGGCTAGACCAATTAATCGATTAGATGGCTCATGGAAAATTAATTGCCAACTAAAGTATGCTGATATTAGATCCAACATTTGAGTTGTTTTAAGCAAAAATACGAAAACCTTGCTGGTTACATCTTCTCAAATATGAATATTTGCTGTTGTTTTTTAGTTTTATAAAATATTAAACTGAATACCCTTGGGTTTCTCACTGCAGGTTATTATGTAAGTAAGGCCTATAGATTAATCGATAATGAAAATAATCACTTGTGGTAGACCTCATTTTTGCTAATAGGCATTGCTGTACTTTTATGACTTGAATACAGGACTTTTACTGGCATTTCTTTTTTTTTTTTTTACCGTTCTACTGATAATTTTACATAACTAAGCCAAAAGACCTAAAACCTTCTCCCTCTATTGGGGAAATGAGTTTCCACTTCTCTAGATGATGGTCACAAAACAAGTCCAAGTGTTTTTTTTTTGGGGGGGGGGGTTTATCTATACCTGGTCTGATGAGGTGTGGTTGGTAACAAAACACTGATTTGTGTTTTTATTTTTTATTTTAAACCGTCACTGTTGCCTACTTGTTAATCATATCCAGGTTTGAAGTGTAATTGAGGGAATTTTTTAAAAACAAAGCCTGGTCCATTGTCCGGATGGAGGAAACCGCAGTAAAAATGTTAGTTTTCCCTCTTTCGTAAACAAATGTGTGTGAACGGCCTTGGTGTAGCGCTTTACAGTCTGACCTCACACTGACCGGTAACTCTTCCTCTCTGATACCTTAACCTCACCTGTGTCTGCTCACACACCTGTCCTCAGCTGCTGCGGCCACTGGAGTCTCTACTGATGTAAAGTTTGGTTCCATGTTTGATGAATGTTGTCTGTTAACTCCAGAGACGCCAAAGGTTTGTGAACGACCACTTCCTGCCAACCTACTGACACGTGCACCTGAGTAAGAAAAAAAAACGAGCAATCCGAAGTTCCGGTCCGGGGGAACTTTTTTTATGTTCAGCAACAATGGAGGCAGCGACACATCCTTTACTAATGTAAAAGTGCTCAATGCAGAAAAATGTCCCCTATGGCTTTTATTGTTGTTATAATCTACTATATATACAATTATATCACATTATGATATAGCATTAATGTAAAAGCAGCATTTAACTTTTGTACTTTTCCTTCCCTGCAAAGCACATTGAATGACCTCTGTGTATGAAAATGAGCTACAAATAAATTTGCCTTGCCTATACTATTTTATGTAAAGTTGTAATGATTACTTTCATTATGGATGAATCTGCTTGATTAATCGTTTGATTGTTTGTAAAAATGCAGAAAGTGATGAGAAATGCCGTCACGTTTACCCTCAGCCATTTGAAGCAGGAACCAAGAAATACCTTTCTGCATTTAATAGTTACCAATCAACTGATTAATTAATAGAGTAACCATTGCAGCTATACTGATTTATAACAAAGCATCTTATTTTAGAAACTCTCCATGTGTTGTGTGTGTCACTAAAGCTGTCAGATAAATGTAGTGGAGTAGAACTATAAAGTAGCATGAAAAGAAAACAGTTAAGGAAAGTGCAAGTGCCTCAAATGACTGATTTAAGCTTATCTTCAAAAGGTACAGTGACCGTTTGAGAAAACTGCTCAGTGACATTAAGTATTCATATAGACAGCAGTTCCTGACCAGCCCTAAGTCTCTGTAAGAGAAAGAAAAATACCCTAAACTTTACAGAAATAAAGAGAAACCCAGTGGAAATGGTAACTACATGGTGGACAGGAAGTTGTAACAATAAAAATACAAACCGTGTCATCTACCTGGCTATCCTGGTGTTGCTCACATGAATTCACTAGCATGCATCTGAATTAGCTGGATTGATTTCAAGGGGTCAGCTTGACCTGACTTCTTTGCACAACCAAACTACTGTACAGGGATACCCCATACATTATTGATGGCAGTCTGGGAGCCTTTAATAGGTCTGCATAATTGATTAAAAGGCATTTATTTTGGCATAAGCCAGTTGTATTTGCTGCTGATGTTTCCAAATGTATGCTCGCTTTTATCCATGCATTAACCCTACCCTCCTCCTTGAGCATCCTATGTGCCCCAACAGCAAGGCGCTCATTGTAATTCGTGAATCCTATTAGGATTGGCCCCAGAGTCGGCCTCTGCTTAGCAAATAAATAATGGTAATGATGATGATCCCTCATCTTGTCACTGGGACTCTCCCCTGGGGGCCTCGCAGTGCAGGTGGAGGGATCCTCTCCTGGCCTAATTGGTTCTAACCCTGCAGTCTTCTCTCTAGCCTTTTCTCCCTCCCTCCCTCCCTCACTCACTCTCTCTCTCTGGGCCTCAGGACTCTCTCTGTAAACTTGTCTTTCTCTTTATGTGCGTGTGTGTGTGTGTGTGTGTGTGTGTGTGTGTGTGTGTTTGAGTGTCATCACCATCATAAATTTATTCTTGCACAAGCATGAAATCTCACGTATGCACCAGCACTTCCTGTCTTTCTGTCCTTTTCTCCCTTTCTTCGCACAGATGGATGGACAGAAGTGAACACACACACACACACTGACACACACACACACTTATGTACTGTACTGTGATAACAGGCTGCATGCTATCTTCCCCTGTGGTGTCTTTTTGGCAGCCAGTGCATATAAACACCTTGAATTGTTTAATGGTGCAAGACAGGAAACTGTTTCAATCTCTTTACCACCTCTGTGTGGTCCACTCTGAACCCTGCCCAACCATCACTCACCTCATTACATTGTGACTTTAAATAAAGACACAGTTTTCTATCTCAGGATTCCAAAATCATTTTGAATGTATGAGTAATGGAGATTAATAATTTTATAAATCAGATTAGATAATTGAATTTTGGCGCCTCAATGGAAAATGAAAGGGAATAAAAGGCGTGTTATTCTGCAACAGTTATTAAAAGAATCATGTCAGGGCTTTAATCTAACGCTTCAGATGTTCTGTCAGGAAATATGAGATTTCATACACGTTTGTGCTACTTCATGCACATACACACACATCTGTAAATCACAAAAACAGACAGCGAGCAAGAGAATTAAAAAAAACTTTCTAAAAATAAATCCGGTCCCTAAGCTTTGTGATCGGCCTAAAATGTTGTTGTGGTGCTTTGAGGTCTGGGTGGAGAAGTGGCATTAGTATTGGCCCTTGGAAGAGACTTTCTGAAACCTTTCTCTAAAAATCAATACCTTCTCTGCTAGGCAAAGGGGATCTCTAATATAGTTTTATGTTATTATTTTTCCTCACACATGCTACATTTCTCAGTGGCTAGCAGAGGAAAGATGGATTTTCTCTTCGACTGGATGCTAAATGTGATTCTGAACGTGGTGGGTCAATGGGATGATGCAGAGCCGGCACTCTTCAACAGGAATGTGTCACTTTATGCACATCCAATAAGTGCGGTTTGACATTGCACAAAGTTGTATTACTTTCCAGTGCTGCATAATGCTGTGCCAACATGTGTTGCAAATGACATATCACACATTCAGGGAGGCTTCCGCTGAACTAACAAGCTGAGTGCAGTCTCAAAATGCATTCATGGGTGTGATGCTTAACACCTCCGAATCACAAATTAAGGAGAGGAGGATTGTGGAACTTTAATCAGTAATTTGATGACTGGATTTAATTTCATCAATTTCCATTGCCTATTAAATGTTTGCATCTAATTGTTTGAAAACTATGGAAATATGGGATATGTTATGATTTTCAGAAACCGAATGAATCATTCCAGTAGCTCTGCAGTTATTCTAGACCACATGATCATTAAGATAAAGAAATAACACATTTTGTTGTTATGAGCTCGGTATCCTTTGGCCTGTACTGACAACACAGCAGCTTCACAACTGCTATTCACAATAAACACAACACACTGTCTCCCTGTGGTGTGTGAGGCTGGTTCAGTGAGAATGACACTTTGCTTTGCTCTATATCCAGTGCAACAGGGACCTCTGTTGGGTAAAATCACTGTTACATGTTAATTGTGTCCAAATACAACATGCTGCTATTTGGTCTGTAATATATTGTTGCAATATGTGTTAGTTTTAATCATTAAAATTCCCTTCTATGCACAATATGTGGGCTGTGTTTGTAGTTAAACATTGTGGAAAACATTCTTGTGACAAGTTCTTGCTGAAAGTTTTTAAAGCACTTGATATTGAAGTTACAATCTTATTTCTTCATCAAAAATAACCTTTTCTGTATTTATTAATATTGTCTTTCTTTTCTAAAATAATCTCCAGAACATGAGAAAACTGGACTTGACACAAACTTATAAACAACAATCGACAAAACAATCTCAACTCATGCTCCGGTAACTCACTTGTCCTGGAGCTTTTTACCATCTTACGGAGTCATTATCAGCTTGAGTTACCTAAGTTGCCACGGAAACATGTATGTCTAAACTGTCACACTGTTTCTGGGGCCAAAGGTGAACTGTGAGGCTCAAATCTTAGGTCAACATGGATGAATCGCACAGAAAAAACAGAAAGTTTGAACATCTGCTTTCTGTTTCCGTGGCAATGGCGCAAACCCTACTCTAATTGGATCTTAAGTTGAGATCGTTTTGTCAGATGTAAATATTGTACTGTATTATTTAGGTACAGGTTATAAATGAGCCCCTTTTGCTTACTAATGTGATTTTTCTGTCCTTTCACCTGCATCTGGATTTGAAGTTTGGCTCTCAATGTGGTGTCCCCAACAAAAATGAAATTCCCTTGAATTGAACAGATTCATTGCCACAGCATCATGCCGTCGCCCCTTCCATGGCCTTGCCCTCTCACCAGCACACTCGCATATAAAATCATCCACCCACACAAAGCCACAGACATTTTGGCATCCCTGCTCCATCCTGCCTGTCTGGAGTGGCAGGGTCAGGGGGTCGGGGATGATAACATGGCAGCTGTGATATCTTCCACGCGGTCCCTCAGTCCAGAGCGGCATGGAGCAGAGGCTGTTTCTCAGAAGGAAGCGACCCGTGTCTGAAGGGGGTGCTCTGTTGTCCAATCAGAGGACTGCTGAAGCCTGGCAACGCTACCTGCTTGGGCCACGCTGCTCCTTTCCTCCGACAGACAACAGAGGAGGAAGGAGGCGTGACCAGACAACTCATCATCTGCATCTGAACGCGGCTGTTGAGTGTATTTGTGTTTGTGTGTGTGTGTGTGTGTGTGTGTGTGTGTGAGGGAGAAGAAACCAGACACACAGGCACAGAGAAGCAACTGAAGGAGGAAATCAATCTACACTAAACAAATAGAAAAGCAAAAGTAGAGCAAAGAAAGGAAGGGTTCTTTACTAAAAAACATTCAGAAGAAAAGATGAAAGGTAAAGGAGGGTGTATGGAGAGAGAAGAGAGTGTTTCTGTCTGTAGGTGCCATGTTATTCAGGCCTGTCGTCACCACTGGAATGTCTCCACAGACCTACAGATGTCGTTCCCTGCATTCCTGATCTCCCCACACACAGACTCTCCTTTGGCTAATTACACTGCACTCAGGGTAGATACAGAAAATACCTCTGTGTCCTTTTGAAGTTCTGGAAATGCCTCCATCTCATTTGAATCTGTCATTGTTTCCCAGATTCACCTGTTTTTTTTTTTGCTTCTGTTATACCTCTTTTACACACATACAGACACACGCACAGACACACACAGGCGCGCACACACACACACACACGCACACACACACACATCAGTATAATGAAACACTCAAATAGTGTTAATTATCATGAATCCCTCCAACTCTTAGTTTGTTTTCACCTAGTTTTTTTTCCTTGTCTCATCACTAACTCTCCTGTCATTTCAGATCCCGCCTCCCTATTAGCCCATGCACCCTGCTCATCACCTTCAACTGGTTTTCCCCGCCCATTTCCACAACTGTGGCTCATTCTCTCATCAGTCCCTCAGTCCATTTTCCCTTGACCTTGATCTTGTGTCTTACCGCCAAGCTTTCCAGCATTACTTTTCCGGGCTCTGCCTGATCTACCTGTGTTTGACCCAGCCTGACTGTTTTTGGACCTTTGATTTCCTGCCTGCCCCCCATTGGATTTGTTTGCCTGATCGTCTGATTACCTGGTTTGTGACTCTGCCTGTAGTCGGTAAACTGAACTTTCATTGAGACTCTGCTGCCTCATTGTTGTGCTTTTGGGTTCACATTTGTCTGGTACTTGTAAACCTCACATTAATCTAAGTAGGATTAAGAAAGATTTCCACTATTGTTATAACAACAGCAACACTGATAATAACAACAACAAGAATAATAATAATAATAATTTTGCTGTAATTTTGGAAGGATTCAGAATGTGGAAACTTTAAGTCATAGATCTGCTACATTGTGATTGATTCAAATGTGCCATCCAAACTACTCTCCTTCCTCATCCCTCTGACTCAGTTGGTTTTGTTTGGCTGGTATAACAGCAGACATAGTAATCAAGTTGGACACACAAATAGAAATGCTGTTGTATTTTTATGCCAAAACATAACAAACAACATGTTGCTTCAATGTAAAATGAAATGAAAAGCATATTTCAAATGAGTAATAATGCTTCACCTGTTACCAGACAACCACTTTTTTTTGTCTAAGCCAGAAAATAAAATAAAGCCAAAATAAATAAAAAAAAGTTGCTGCTCTTCAATCCTTTTGATAACAGCCATAATCCTCAGACTCAACCAACAGCTGCAAACTATTTATCTGTCTCCGCATAGTAAGTAGGTACACTTGTCACAATATATTCTGCATGCAGGCTTTGGATGGTCATGTGTGAAGTTTGAGAAGGAACACAGGAAAATGCGTTGAAATACAAATTCAAGTAGAAAGTGTTTCAGTGCTGCTGCTTTGGACCGAGAACAAGCTATCCAGCGACAGCAGGTGATGAAACCGCCATGAGAGCTGGAGGGTTGAGACAGCTGCTGGCTCTCTTCATATCTCCTGCAGCAGGTTGGCAGGGAAGAAGCCAAGCTTACGTCCTGTACTGACCTTCAGGTAGCCGTTCACCTCCTCACCCTTCTTTACCACAATCTGAGAACACACACACACACACACACACACACACACACACACACACAGCAAACACACACTTAGACTGGGAAATTATATGTTTTGCAGGTGGGCATTACTGTAGTTTTTCCTCTTGATGCTTGAGCGTGTTTTTGTGTCTGTGTTATATCAACAACTAAATTATTGAGAACACACAACAATTTTGAGCAGAAATTGATCTGAAATTCAACCTTCAACAGTAGCTACAGCAAACACTCTCCTGTGCAAACACGTGAGGCAGAACAAACCGGATCTGACCATGAAGTGACGAATCATCCTCCACTGGTCCATTAGCTTTTGCATGTGTCTTTTAAAGGAGCTATTTGTAAGTTTTGCTCTTGCTACATAGCCAGTGTTAGCATTAGCAAATGTTTACTTACCACTCTAGAAGAAATGTTGTTCAGCATCAAACGTCTTTCCTTCATTCCCTGTCTCCAGAGGTGGAAAGCAACCCCAGTAACTCTTGTCTGTATCACATCTTTTCTTCTTGATGTTAGCATGCTAACCAGCTAGCCCTTGCCAGTCTCGTCATTTTCTAATAGCGACTCACTATAGCCTCCAAGAGATGTAGCATTGCTCAGAGGATCTATTATAACCTCTTGTATTATAAAGACAATGACGGCCAAGGCTCTTGTCAAGCAACAATGACCACGACCCGCTCCTGGCAAGAAACCACGTTGAGTGGCAGAGAAAACTTACAAATAGGCCCTTTGCAGACAGATCGTGAAAAGGATTTGACTCTAACAGCTCAATTCATGTGACTCAAAAAGGTTGAAGAAAAAATTTAATTTTGAAGAGTTTGCACAAAAACAAGATTTAACACTTAGAAATGGTGGATTTGTCCCTGAACATTCCTATATCTAGATCTGCAGATGTGTTGAAGCCACTATGTGTAGATCTGGAACTTGTCCAACAGCATGTGGTGGTACTATATGTGATAAAGACACTGTGGCAGACAGCAGAGCGTGCCACTGAAATAGTTTTCATGTCTTCACGAGAGGAATAAGAGTTTAAAGTTAAGAGTTCAGGCTATAGTTTACTGTGAGGGTTAAATGTAAACAGGTGTGAGGTTTAACAGCAGCGGGGCCGGTGAGTAAGAAACAGCAACATTTCTCTCCTTATGTTAACATGACGCATGCTTTTGTCTGTGTATTTCTGTATATGGTGTGTGTTTATATTGATGTGTCAATCGATGTCTATTGTAATTGCCGTGTCAGTACACATGACCATATTTATTGCACTGAACTGGAAGGCACCATGTGTTTTCTTTTAAATCACATTTTGAATTACTGGTATATAAAAATGCAAAGTGAGTGTGTTTGTTGTTTTGACCTTCCTCCTCTGGATCAATGTTTATTAACTCTTAAAGGCGTATGAAACTTCAGAAGCTGAGTGACCTAAATTCTTTGGCATTAATTAAGATTTTAATTAAACAATCTATAGAGAATTAATTTCAAACACGTATTATCAGACAGTGCTCTAGGCTGCATGTTGCTGTGGACACTTCCTCTGTGTATGTGTGTGTAAAGTATGCAGTATGTGCGTGTGTATGTTTGTGCATGTTTGTGCTTGTGTACCTATAAGTCTACCTTACTCCAGTGTGTTTTGGGCTTCAGTTTGGAGATAAGCCTGGGATTAGGTTTAAATATAGTGGAGACATTTATGGTTCGGTTATATAATGATGTGTGTGTGTGTGTGTGTGTTTGTGTGTGTGTGTGTGTGTGTGTGTGTGTGTGTTGACCTGGTCTTTCTTCAGAGTGATTTGGCCCATCTCTCTGTTGCCGACAAAGGAGCGTGTCACCTTGTAGACCCTCTCTCCTGCTCGCACTCGGATGATGTAGTTGGCAGGTATGAAGCCTGTTCTCTCGCCGATCTTCCCCTGGTGGAACAGAAGCTGTAACAGTGAGGTGCTACAGCTCCAGTTTCACACGTAGAATACTTGGCTCGATTTAAACATGAACATACAGTACGGTCGGTGTGGCTTTGAAAGCTGAGTGACTGACAAAAATAGGTGTATGGATGATCAGTAAACATCCACTGTGGGAAAAAAAATGTTTCTGAAATATTTTCAGATCTGGACCAAGAGATGTAGCCTCACAAAGTCAAACCACGTCTGATCAGCTGTGTTTTTACTAGAAGATTATACAGAGCATCTGGTGTGAATTGATTAAACCCAACCAGAGTGTTTAGATGATGACATTACTTTTTCCTAAAACATACATCCTCTTGGGAAACAATTGGAACTACCTGTAAAAGGAAGCAT
The DNA here is from genome assembly GCF_021018895.1 of Seriola aureovittata. Taxonomy (NCBI): domain Eukaryota; kingdom Metazoa; phylum Chordata; class Actinopteri; order Carangiformes; family Carangidae; genus Seriola; species Seriola aureovittata. The sequence goes on along the minus strand of NC_079365.1, from coordinate 20,650,420 downwards.
GACTCAGCTGCATGGTCTATTTAGAACCTGATACTTTGGGAAAATCCTGATCACTTTTCCAGAACCACCACTTTTTCTTTGGTTTAAAAAAAAAAAAAAAAGACGAATGACAGTCTAGCAAGTGCTATGTTCATCCAATCAAATGTAGGAAAACTTTACGTTGTCTGAGAACTGTCAACTATTGTACAACTTACTTTACATGATGGACGACCAGACCAAAATGAAACTGTGGCCTGGCAGAAATTCAGCCAAGCCAGCCCTCATGGTTTACGTTTGTTTATCATTAGTCCTTTGAATATTGATTGGCTTAACAGCTACATAAATATTGTAAACAATGCTCTAAAACAGGCGACTTGCTGTTGAGCCTTCCCTCCAGCACATAAAATCAGTTTAATTGTTCTGGCTCAAACAAACATAATCATCTAATGGCAAAAGTCCCAGACCGAGATAATGACCAGAATTTAATTAATTGATCCTCGAGCCCTCTGGCTGTCTCTCTGTAAAATTTCATAACTTTTGGAGAAGAGACCAAACTGAAATCATCACCTAGATCATGAACACACACTGCAATATGTTGTGTGAGTGTGTGAGCTCAGACTCACCCTCCACCACTCCTCATTGGAGTCATCTATCACTGTGATGCGGTCGCCAGCACTGAGGAATAAGTTGGATATGAGTACTCGAATATTTGAATATTAAATAATGACACAAGCAAGGCAGAGGTTTTTTAAGAGGCATTGAGAAACACCGGACGAGGTTCTTACTGCACGTCCAGGTCGTCTTTCTCTATGGCCTTGAAGCGATAGAGAGCCAGATAGTAGTGAGACTGACTGAACACACCAATCTTCCCTGGCTGAAGCTTTTTATTCTGGAAAAACACAAACATAAACACCACAACACTGATTCAACATCATTGTATCTTAACCACACTTAATACTTGATATCATGATAACTATATTTTTAATTCACATCATCATCATCATGTCACCTTCAGCTCCACACTCTCTGACCTTGTCATCAGCAGGAGCTTTGTCTCCTCTTTTGTCTCCTTCTGTGTTTGCTGGTACACAAAAGAGACAACAAAAATGAGACGGGGATGATCATCAGGCATCGTCAAACATCACAGAGAGACAGCGAGCATGGAGACAGAGAGAGCGAGATACAGGGGAGGTGGCACACAGTGCAGCAAAGGTCCCAGCTGGACTCAAACCTGGGACACATATTAAACCATTTGCTCTTTCTACTGCTGACATATACTCACCTCCTTCACCTCCTTCTTCCTCCTGTTTGGGCTGGGACTCATCTTCCTCCATCATCATCATCATCATCTGGACAAGTTAGGAAAGACAATAGTCATACAATCATACAGCCCTTTACTGACAAAAGGAAAAAGCTCAGCAAAAGCAATATAGCAGCTTAGAAACTAATCATGATAAATTACAATTAACTGGTTTTGTGTAGTAGGACAGCTTCAGTTTTATTAGTGCGTCCACACTCACGTTCTTCTTGTCCTCCGACCCTTTTTTACGCTCCTTGTTGGCCATGATCACACCGATCCGCAGCGTCTCAAACACAGGGTCAGTGCGGTTTGACTGTGCTGAGAGAAAACATGAATCCAGGTAAGAAAAAAACATACAGGTATTTAAATTTCAATACAGTCTCGAATTGTTTTTCCAAAAATATTGAAATCAACATAAGCCTCTTTAGTGAATATTTAAAAGGGCTATTTGTAAGTTTTCAGTGCAGCTGAACATGGTTTCTTGCTGGGAGTGGGTGGTTGTGATTGGGATTTGACAAGAGCTTCAGCCAATCATTGGTTTTACAAGACATGAGGATATAATCGGCCCTTTGAGCAGCGTTACATTTTCAGTTGAGATTAAAAGCTAAAGTGAGTCACTATATCGGAAAGTGACAGGACGGGCCGGGGCTAGCTGGTTAGCGTGCTAACTTCAGTTGAAGAAAAGATGTGACAGTGTTGACATTGGCATTGCTCTCCAGTGCTGTAGACGGCTCTTGGTAAGTAAAGGAATGAAGTTTGATGCTGAACTTGCAACAGTTCTTCTAGACTAGTGAGTAAACAGCTGTTAATGCTAACGCTGGCTCTGTAGCAATAGCAAAACTCATAAATAGCTCCTTTAAACAAGGAAATAAACACTGAGTTGAGGACGTGCAAAATAGACAAAAATGTTTTGAACATTACTACATGAAGTTTGTCCTGTAAGATATGACAAGAAAGTTTGATTTATGGGTATTTCCTCTTCATGCAGCAGTCGTCATTAGTGGGACTCACAAAAAGGCAGCAGCTGAGATACTGTTGCATTCTGCTGACTGCTGTACAGAGGAGAACTGTACGCTCTTCTGAATCCTGGAGGCTGAAAAGAGGAAACAAGAGAAAATGAAAAACACAGGATATAAAATATATGATCTGCAGTTTAGCTTAGATTTAACATCAAACTACTGTGGAACATGAAGCTCACAATTTTGCCAAAACACCTCTGGAACTCCACGTAGGACTGACACTGGTGGTGGATGCTGGTTTTGCAATCCTTACATCGCAGTGCAAACTTATTGTTCACTGAAAAGAAACAAGAATAAAGCTATGAATGACATCATTTTTAAAGACCGCTGAAGACCACTTGGTTTGTCACGCATTAAACAAAAGGAGACAAGAGGAACATACAAACGATCATGCGTGCACAGACATCGCAAAACTTTGGTTTCTTGCAATAGTGGTCCTTGAACTTGTGTGGTTTGTCGTTGACTGGTTTAACTGGTTCTAGGGGAGGAGGTTCCTCTTTCTCTTCTTCTTCTACCTCCTCGTCGTAGACAAAATATACCTGGAAGGAGCAGAATAAAAATGGGTCATGTGACCGCTGCTGGAAGACAAAACACAAGGAAGCAGTTCAACATGAAACACAATGCACCTCAATTGGATGTAACAGTAGAGAATGGCCAACAATGTATATCATAGAGCCTTTTTATCTGCCAGTGTGTTTTCAATTGAGCAAGAAACTTGGATCCTTGGATCCCACTGAATTGTTCTCTGGTTGTTTCTTTATTTAACCCAAACAGTCCCAGTATCCTGCACCACCCACCACCTGACAGATTTATATGAGAACAATTCTATTAATACTGAAGCACCCTGCGGTCTGAGCCACATGAAGTCTGACTGGTCTTCGCACCAACTGTATCAGCCAGAGCCAGATCCACAAATAATGACTTCACAAGTGTCAAGACTACTGCTTTTTTTTTTTTTTTTTTTAAATATCATTCTGCTCAAATCCATTAATTGAGGTTAGAAAATAATCTGCATGATACTGGGAGTGTTTGTTTTTTGTTTTTTTTTCAGACTCTTGCATGGAAACACACTCACACACACATTATGCAAATCACAGTCAGGACAGGTTGAAAGGGCTTAGATCTCAAAATAGCCTCCGACATAGACTGACAGAATTCCCAACTGAATGCAACAAAAGCTTGACATTGCTACTCCTAAATAGACTCCAGTCTAGTCAAACAGAGCCATAAGGATGCCACACACACACACACACACACACACACACAGAGTCAGAGGGACGCCTGACAGACTGAACTGGCTCCATCTCTCCATCACTGGCAGGATTAGAGGTGTCCTGTGGCCGTCAGGCTGTGGATTTACGCTACAATAACTGATAATACCAGGGACAGTTCACACATTACAGCACCATTACTCTGCAACTCTATTTAGCTGTCAGGATTCCTAAACAATCTAACCACCATGCCTCAGTGTGTTCATCGACTTACAGGTGATATATTCAAGCCCACTTTGGAAATCGCCCACAAATCAATCATATCTGTCCATACTGTATCATCTCATTTTGATGATCCAAGCTTCCTGCCTCCATCCCAATACAATGTTTGTTTGTTGTGCTCACAACACTGAAAATCTACATCTAGAATAATTCAACAGCACCCCCAGGAACAGTGTTACCCACAGAACATACTGTGATCACTGAAACTACTTATTAAAAATATTCCCGATGAAATCTGTTGACATTGTGTACTGTGGATTATCCAGAGTTTTTAAAATGTTATTTGTTAAAGCAGAATTGTGTTGTGTTGCTATGGCAGCAGGTCTCAAAACCTGAGCAAATAAAACTAAAATTATCTGCATGGCTGGATGCTACTAGTGCTAAGAGAGAATATATGGTTTTTGGAATTTGAGTAAACTGATTAATTCATGTGAGTGTATGTGTGTGTATAATCTCATACAACCTGTGATCCGTAGAAAACATCTTAATATAAGCTGTACCAAAGCTTGAGTAACCAGTCCTCTGGTTATCTGACTTGTAAACAGCCACTTGACGTGTGTGTCACATGGTAAGTGCTGGATATTAGATGTCTCACCGTGTTGTCCTCCTCCCTCACCACGTTATCAGGGAGAGGTGGGTTGTCATGAATATCCAAGGAGTCCTTGTCATCCAACCTGTCATCAGCGGGTAGCAAATGTCACAACGAGAAGCAAATGTTTGACTGCAGAAAATAAATTGTGACATTCTCAAGCTGGTCTTAATATGTCAGTGCCTGTCTCAAATGTTACACTCTAGGTTTTTAAAGTTTCTATGTTCTATATTCTATTTGTTTGTTCTTTAATGTTATTTTAAAGTATTCAAACCTTAATTAACAAACCTCCCAATCTGTTAGGTTCCTTACAAGTGTGGAAAAACTCTATCTTACAGTAATTTTTCCATCAAGTGAATGAGGTAATTTATCAAGAGTGTTTTATTCCATCTCCAGACTGAACTCACGAGTCATAATGAGCCATGGTGTTTGGTCCGCTGAGGTTTTGTTCCTCCAGATATTGAGAGATTAGACCAGCAGATGTCACTGCAGACAGAAAACACACCAGCATCACTTCTGTTGCTGGAAAAGGGGATTCCTTTCCCTTTAGATCTCTAATAATATAACATAATCTGTCTGTTTGGCCTCCAGTCACAATTACTGAACAACCAGTTACCTTTGATCTGTCAGACTTGTCCACAAATTGTTAATTTTTTCCCATTATGTTTGGCGTTACTTCAGAAATCAGTGAACAAAGTGTAGTTATTTTCAAGATGCAGCGGACACTTAGGTCTGTTCTGGGGAAGCAACTTGATCTTAGCAAAAGTTAAAACAGGACTCACTTGTAACCTGGTACAAGATATACGTCCAATGCATCTACAGAGGGTTTGGAGCATTTCCCCCCTCTCAAGTTGCTCTATGTTAGAAAACATGTTAAGGGAATGAAAAAATATAAAACATTCAGTGACTCAACACTTAACAAGCGCCCAGCAACTGTTAACAAGGGGTTAGAAATGACTATGGTACGGTAGATCATTATTCTGGATGAGCACACATGCATAATTAATATAAACTGACCGTGAAACTTGAATTCCACTTCCTCTCAAAGAGATGTGGTTCTCGTACAGCCAGTGCCGTCAGGATGCGTCCCCGCAGCACAAAACTTCTGGGGACTCTTTCTAGCTTTTTCTACCAGCCTTGTTGTTCCTTTACATGCTCAACTTTCCAAATGAGGCTCCAACAGGTGGGACATTGGGATGAGTAATGCCAGCAGGCCAACCCAACCCAGCCCAGCCCCAACTATGTGTGTGTTTGTGCGTGTGTGTGTGTGTGTTTGTGTTGTCCATGTGACTGTTTGGGACAGCTGAGCACTTTAAAAGCTGAGAAGCTCTCCCAGCTGAGTGGTAAAAAACCAGAGCGCTCTGCTTCTGGTTCTTCACTCAGTATAGACTAAAGTTAGAATATTATCACACACACACGGACGGACGGACGGACACACACACGGACGGACACACACACACACACACACACACACACACACACACACACACACACACACACACACACACACACACACACACACACACACACACACAACACACACACACACACACACACACACACACACACACACACACACACACACACACACACAGACACACACACAGACACAGACACACACAGAAGATGAACATTGATTTCAACCAAAGATGATCAATAATTTGCTGAATTACAAAATATTTATTTTCACTCAGCATGTTGTGCATGTGTTTTATATAAAATATAAAGCTCTGTCCCCTTGAAATCTACATGCTCAGAGTCCTGGTTCTAATAGATACTAAAATGATCACCATTCATTGGTTTAATTATTATTAAGCCAACCCTGGAGCAATGGAAACAAGGGAAAGGGGAAACTGAATGGACAACAGTGCAGCTAGCTTGGAAATAAGACAGATACTCATTTAGAAAAATACAATGGGTCCATCTAATAATGGATTTAAATCTGAATAATTCCAGATACAAAGTAGATGAGTTTAATAAATGTTTAAATGACAATATGACTTGATTCTTATGGGGAGAGCGAAACACTGTATGCACTTATTTGAGTCTACAAGTGAGACTCTTGAGAGTTTGTTAAATAACACCTCTGGGATTGGAGTCAAGAACTATATCTGTTCTTTCAATAAAAATATTTTATCCCCATTACCTAGATGTGTTTCGTGTAATTACAAATGTCAGTCCTCTTCTCTGTCCTCATGTCTATATCTCTACTGTCAACTTTAAAATGACAACCTAAAGTACACCTTCCAATACTGAATAAAACAATCATTGATCTTTGGTTTCACTGTAAACGGACTGATGCAGTTTTGACTCCCCCACATTTATGGTTTCTAATTGGTACATATACAATTAATAAATGGTCTATAACACACTATATTGTTGTAAGCAGATATTAGGTGTTTTTCAGGGTTTATTGATTAGCTGTCAACAACTTTAAATCCTATTGTGAAGCATCCATAACTGGATGCTGGAATGTCCTGGGCGTATCTCTGTCAGACACAGATGGACAACTGAAAACCCAAAAGGGATGAAGTTAAATTATCTGTTGCTTTTTCCTAAAATGTAAAAAAACAAGTGAGGGATAAAATAAGAAAACAGATGTCAGATTATATTTTAACATCTTGTGTAAGATTTTACCTCATCTGCTCAAACATGTTACATGTACATATTTGAGCAGATTGAGGTATAAAGATTGTAGCCTATAGTTGAACAGAAACTGATCTGAGAAACTGTCGGAAAAAAAGATGAAACATAACCTGACAGATCTTCTACCATGTAGATATAAACATGTTTACAGCAGTACGTGTTAAGCAACTGCCTGAGGCCCCACAGCCATCAGGGGCCTCCACACTGCCAAAACACAAAGGTGAAGTCCTCCAGTCATTTTTACTCATAGCTATATAATGCATCACTCCACAGGTGCTCAGTGGCAACAGTAGTTCTAGTAGTGGCTGTATGTCACAGTTTGCCACTGTTTTTTTTCCCCCAACCGAATACAAATGTCAAACAAAGCCAGAATAAAATTAGGATTAATATACATTAAGAATGAGGCAGAACATTTCAGAGAAAGAGGGATTGATTCAACCTCCAGGCCCCTCGAGCAGGGACCGCAAGACTCAGCTTCCTCGTCCACCTCAGTTACCTTGTCATCACGCTCGTCACAGATACGCTGGATCGGGCTGCTGCCAATATCGATGAGATGGTGCTATCTCCAGGTGAGACAACAAATTGGTGAAATTTCTTAAAATCAAAAACGTCCTTCCTGTGGGGAGCATGAATATGCTCAGTATTTACAGAGGGGTGATGTATTAGAAAAACAGGCCTGAAATAAAGAATGCAGCTGTTTTTTAAATACAGGATACAAGGCGCTAAATGGTTTGATGAGTATGAAAAGGATCTGAATCATAAGTTAAAGCCTTCATAATTACCTGATCTCAACCCAACACCTATGGGAGATTTAGGAGTGATATGTTTGACAGCGCTCTCCACCGTCACCAAAATTCCTAAGTATGCTAAGGACAGTTGTTAAGATGTCTTTCCATTTGTAAATGCACATAGAGAATACGACTGTATAGACACATAACTGAGGTGGAACTGACCTGACTGTGGCTCTGCAGCTCAGTCTTCAGGCAGCTTCAGGAAAGTCAAACAATGAATCACATGACACAGAGGATGTTTTGATAGATTTTTTCTCGACTTTTATATTTTTAAAAACAAACAAAAAATAACAGATTAAATAAAATTTACAGTAGACATATGCAATCATTGTGCACTTTAACTACTTCTTCTGATACGTTCTGCACAGCTGTCAACGAAAAACGCAAACACAGTGGGGCGTCGGGGTGGAGCGGGGGGGGGCAGTTGTTGGAGAGAGGAGAGGACAGAAGAAGTGAGGTAGAGGGCAGAAGAAGAGGAGAAGGGTATGAAGAGGGAAGGAGTAAAGGATAAAGGAAGGCCTAAACTTTGTCACTCAGGGAAAGAAAGAAAAATCACTGAATATATAGATTTCTTTTATTCCTTACATCACTTATATAAATATATTGAACCCCAAAAAACAAAAAAAAAAGGAGAAAAAAAAAAACTTCTCAGAAAAAAACAGCGCAATACAGAAACCCACAACAGCAGTAAGGCAAACAGAAAGCAAGAGAGGAGAGAGCAGAGAGAGTCCATGAGAGGGACAGAGGAGCAGAGAAAGGTAGGAGGCAGTATGAGACATGGCAAGAAAAGAGGGAGGAGCGGCGGGGGAAAGCAGAGAGAGTGCGCAACTGTGCGTATGAAAATGTATAAATATGTGAGATTAAGAGACGACTGGGTGACAGAGAGTTGAGAAAGGAGAGAAAGCATAGGCAGAAAAAGGAGGAAAAGGAGGGAGGGTTGGAGAGCAGAGGGGAGGAGGAAAAGGTTTGACTGAGGTCGACTGTCCAGTGTGTTTTTGTTATGTGCTACGTCACCCTGTTGCCTGCGTTTGTGTGTCTGTGTCTCCTGGTATGTTTGTGTATGTGTGTGGCATTGCATGTTGTTGTATAACGGCAGCACACATTCCACGGCAACAGTGAAACACATGCTCGCGTGTCTTGTGTGCTCTTCAGCTATATAAATACAAAACAAAAACAATGAATAAAAACAAACAACAAAATCATATTTGCAACCAAACACCAGCCACCTCATGATTCACACCTTCGTCCCTTTTATACATTTAACTCAAGGTTTTTTTTTTTGTTTTGTTTTTAAATTGTACACTAAGAGCAGTCCCCCTCAGTCCTCCTTCCTTTTCCACCACTCCACCAAGAGTCTCTCTTTCTTTCTGTCTCTTTCTTTCTTTCCTCCCCCTCTCTTTTCCTTTCACTGAGAACTGGCTCTCTCCAACACGCGCAGGTCATAGTTCTTTTTGGCGGCCCTCAGTTTGAAGAGGCTGGCCCCGCTGTTGTTAAGTTTGAAGGAAGCACTCTGGGCAGCCATGGTGCTGGGGAACACTGCCACTACTGTGTAGAGGTGAGCGGGGTCGTTGCCATCGCCCTTTGCTCCCCCCACAGTGGCCCCGGGCCCAGCGGTGGCTCCTGGCCCAGAGGGACCTACACCAGGACAGGGGCCGCAGCCTCCTCGTCCTCCCTGGGGCTCCTTCAGCCACTGGATCTTGGCACCACACATCGACAGCTGGTTGAAGAGCTTCTCAGCTTCCGGGCGTGAAATCCCCTCTGGCAGGTCCGTTACCTCGAGTACTCGACTCACCACTGGACAAAGAAGAAGCAAAGACAGTCAGAGAGAGATGTTCCAAGTCAGCAGGTTTCACTGCTCAAGCTGTATCTTTACCGACTTGAAGCACCTGTTCCAAAGATGTGCTCATTTATTTCAGGTTAAGACTTTTTTGCAATGTGCAGTGCTTAGACCAATGAGGGTGTGCAGGGGCCCTGAGGCCAGCAGGATACTGGAAAAGAAATCCAATTTGGTGTATTTACAGTTGCTGTAGAACTTTGACTGCAATGCTACCAGCTAATGCCAGTATTTTCACAAAAACCCAATGTTTACTTAATGGCATCCACACCAGCTGGGGCATATGAGGAAGAAAAAAAAGCCACATACTTTGCTGGTTTGTCCTCTAGTACAACACCTGGAGAAACATTCAATGGCTGTAGATGTGCTGGTCGGTGATGGTGCATCTGTAACTTACCAACATCAGTGGTGCCGAGATCTGTTGATGCAGATTTGAGTGTTTGTTTTTTCCCTCGTCCCCCGTGTTTCATTACTCCTTGGCCCTGAACACAGCAACGACAATATGATGAGGCCTATTATTACGATGCAGTAACATGACAAGACACTAGATGGCAGTATAACCAATCAGTGGAAGCCTTAAACGTATACGTCTTTGGTAAATGGAGACACCAACGGTTACAAAATACTGCACACTAGTGGGCACAGGAGAGGTGATGAAGCCTACAGCAGAGACAGAAAGATGGACAGCTCACATTGGCTTCCATTTGAAATGTTTCTAAAGTTACGTTACTACATCATGGTTACACAACATGCTGCAAAGAAAGATTTTAAACAATTTCCACATAGTTTACATTTAATGACTGTGACTTAAGAAAGTTGTGTCTTTCCCCAACTTCACAACAATGTCTTCATACACAGAACTAAGATATTCTGTCATTACTAGTCATTTTCACCCATTTTACCACCCTTTGCACCCTTTAAAAACAAATTACAAAACAAGTAGATCATTTATCATCTTGTGTTCTTAGATCAAAATAAAGGCTACAGCCTTTTTCAGGGGTACAATCTGAACCAATGATCCAAAAGTGACGTGTAGCTATACTGAATTGCAGGGCATTAGGAGTTTCCAATTCTGAGCCACTTCTATACTCAGAAAACAGTTCTGTGCCTTGTTGTGTATTTCATTCAGTTTTTAGAGTGTGGAATTCATGATGGCTCTCTTTAAGCCAGAAATAAACTGAAGTACAGTAATAATAATCAATTCTGCATCCCTACCTGTTTTTTTTTTTTTAATGCACACTGACTGAAAGGTTCATATTAAGAAATAACTTCAAACAGTCAATATCCCCACATTTACATTTGGAATCATTGCAAAGACCTGCCAGTACTGACCTGATGGGAGCTGTAGGAGGACTGGCCATGTATGAGGGGAGGCGGACAAAGGCTGTATTGGAGAGGCTGCCCCAACAGAGAGTAGCGCCCATCGCCTAAAAAATTTAAATCGTAAATTTAAAATCAGAACAATCAATCCTGAAAACACTTCAATTTAGAGTTTGATTACCCCAGAAGAGATCAGGTAAACTTTATAACCACTTTTTCCTTTTTTCTAACTAGGTGTCATTATCTCGCTGACGTAAAAATCTCTTTTTAAAGAGAGACCTGGCCGCAGAAAACAGTGTTATAACAATGAATATGCTGACATAGAACAGCCAAAAGGGAGATAAGTGGTGTATTTAATGAGGGTTTACGGACTTGGCAAAGATTTCACATTCAAGATTTTCTTTCAAGAAAACTTCAGAGAGTTCAAAGAAAAAGCTGCAAATAATCATTAATGGGTAAAATGGCCTAATGCAGTTCACTACTACAGTACTTTTTGATTTTGGTGTTTTGAGGACGATGTTATACAGATGTGTCATGGTGACATTACAAGAATCGTAGCCTGATGCAAGACCGTATTTGGTCGTGTAATCATGCATTCCAAATAGTAGGTCTATTTGTCAGTAAAGGTATTGTGACTCTGAGTGTACATATAGGTCAAAGGACAAGGATGAGGTAAAGCCATGTGTGGGTGCTGCAGGTTTGACAGGGTGGCATGGTGCCAGCGATGTGAACCAGCTGTAGTAAGGTGATATGACAGCCTATTGGCCCAGGGCCAAAAGCCACCTGACAAGGTTCAGAGAGTTCCAGGGAAAATGGGTGAAAGAGCAAGAGTCTGAGCAGGTGTTTAAACACACAGCTGGAATAAAACAAAAATGTATGATTCTTTTAATGGCAAGAGTCAGGGACAAAATTTGTTGAATGAGTAACACACAGTACCTACACAAGTGTCAAGCATACAGTCTTCTATTTGTGGAGGGTTACACAGGTGTGATACATGACTGCATATGTACCATTTCCATTGTCATCGGTTGCATTTAAGAAATTACATGCATTTTCCTCATTAACATAAACCTTCAATTTTCTTGTTCAACTGTACCTTGGGCTGGGCCTCCTGGCCGGGGAAACTGGGAAATGAGGGGTAGTGGTCCAAGGCCTGGACAGACGCTGCTGACGCTGCCGGAGGGAGATGGGGTGGGAGACTGAGTGGGGGAGGCCAGGGGACTCGTCAGCTGGGTACTGGCCTGGAGAAGAAAAGAAAAATAGAAAGCATAACATAAAATACTGCGACATTAGAGCCCCATATTCCTGATGAAGCGATAAGCTTTTCAGCTCTACCTGACTTTACTCTAAGTTACAGACTAATTTCATCTAACGACATCACATTGATCTAAAGCACATTTTACAGCTAAGCAGTATTACAGATGACCACTAGGGGGTTGACAGGTTAATAATGAATGCACAAATACATGCAGATGAAAGAATGGATGTGTGGGTTGCAGTCTGGATTCATGAGGTTCTTTGCACTTCAAGAATTTCACCCAATGACTGAGATGTTGAAATGTGTATGTGTGTGTACCTGTGGAGTATTGTCAGGTTTGTAGAGCTCTCCTGGTTTGCTGGGTCTCTGCTCTATGCTGTAGTACTTGCATGGGTTCCACTGGACCAGAGGAGGATTCTGGGAAGGCTGTGGTCCATTGGGGACGCTGAGCTGCATGACCATCACCCCAGGCCCAGGAGGGGGTACTCCTGAGAGAGTGTACCATGAGACAGGCATACATGTAATTAAAACAGGTCTTCTATGCTATTATTAGCATCTATAGAGTTTTAACAATACTGACAGGCCCCTACAGCCGTGTGAAAGCTTCTGTTTAACCAAGTTAACCAAGTCTTGTCTTTTCTGTTCAAAAAACAAAATTACATCAAGTATTCTGAATTCTCATTTCATAAAGTAGTGCAGGTTAAGCGTAAAAATGTATATCTAATTCATCACGAAGGTAAAGTATGAGGAAAAGTTCATTTCAAACCAGATGATCCCACTAACACTTACCTTTAGGAATAATTTACACCCAAAACTCAGGTCTATTGCTCCTTCAACAAATAAACATACACCTGACTAAATGGCACAAACACAGCTGAGGTTGAAAGGATAACATGACCATGATCAACATTTACTTAAGGGTAAATGGGAACACAAGGCCTTTGCGAGGTTTAGGTTTTCCCTGATTTCTTCAAACATGACCTTTTTAAGGATATCGATTTGCATGCTCAGCGTGTGAACACGGTGTGACTGAACTTTTCCCTGAATACCTTTCACCTGATTTTATAAAGGACAGTTCCAAGTTTCAACTCTACTATTAGTCAATGTAGGGTTTACTAGGTATAAAGGACATTATAACTTTACAACAGGTGTACAATCTGGCCAGTCTTATCACCATGTTCAGTAGCGGACAACAGTATGGAAGGTGATGCATCTTTTTCTCAGTTGTTTTGGGAGCAACACCAACTTTGCAGTGGGCTTAACTTTGATTTTGAGATCTTCAGTTTTAAAGAACAACATAATGCATGTATTACGGATGTCACTTTTTGTATGATAAATAATAAAGGAATCTGTTTTGAGAGAATAATGCCCACAAATTAAATAGTTAAAAGAAAATTAAATCTTTAAAAAGCTAAAATAATGGGTAAAAATGTATTACTAATGGTCACTTCACAACATCTTCACTGTTCTCACCTGAATATTGCTGCTGCAACTGCTGAGGATTGCAGGGGGACGGCGACTGTGTGATTTGATACTGCTCATTGCTGGGGGGCTGCAGATATCCTACTGACGGGCTTCAGGACAGAAACATACAAAGGGGGAGAAGATAGTTACAGGGATATCCAAATTTTAATCAACAAAATTTTCATATATGTATACCTAGGATTGAAATGTCAATGATAAGCAGTTATCTGTTAGCATATAACATTCGTACTCTGCTGAGGTTACATTACAGTTATTGTTGGTTTCTTTAACAGACATTGGTCAGAAGGATGCAGATGCACTCAAAGTAAAATTGGTTGTACTCATGAGTATCTATACTGAATTTCACAACTTCATTTACAAAATTCCAGAGCTCAAGCATTTACATCTTGCTCATGCAGATGGTAATTACAACAGAGTAGAAAAAACTGCTTTATTGATATGAAGGAATGCTTCTATAAACCTGTGGCTGCTACTGCAACAGCTTCAGTCATCACAGTGTTGGATGCTTATATTTAATGCACAGTATATCTTTTCCACAGAAGGCTGGATATAATTTGAAATATTTCAATACCAATGACAACTCTTTTGTACAAATATGATATATTAATACATACCTTGTGCTATTCTGCTGTGTGGGTGTGATAACACTGTAGTAGACAGGCATGGGCCCCTGGACAGACTGGCTGACTGGTACCATCACCTGCTGCTGGTACTGCTGCTGCACCACCTGCTGATTTTCATTTCCCACAGGCACCTGGGTAAAAGGTCAAACGAGAAGAAGTTTTTAGGAAAAGGTAAAAATAATTGATGATTTACCTCACGACTGCCAAGGTTAGAGAAGTTAAGAAAAATGAAGACAAGACTAACAGAGGGATACCAGACCTGTCACGTAGTCACTTTTATATCTGATTTGGTCCAATACGTGTTGCTCTGTTTTAATTAAGACTGTATGTCTATTTTTTTTCATCTTTTTTTGTCCATGAGCATTGGAAAAGTATCTGGAAAAGTTACTGATACTGATACCCCCCCCCCCATACATTACTACTGTACTATAGACTGAGTGGAAATTAATTCTTTTTCTTTATGAATCTATATTGAAAGAATTCAGAATATGTTTGTATCAAAAATTATAAAGATCTGAAAACTATTATGCAAGGAGTTTTTTTGTGGAAAAAGAAAAACAAACAAAAAAAATACAGCAACCCCTTGTGAATAACGACTAAAAAAAGAATGTCAAGAAAAACGTGCTGTAGCAACAAGTTACACCTTATGGCTGAATTAAAATCATCCATACCTGATATGATGGCATCTGTGGGTACTGGACCATTATGCTTTGCATCTGTCCCCCCATGCCTGCCCTCTGAGAGTTGAGCAGACCAGGGTTTTGGGGCTGCTGCACACCCATCATGCTCTGGTAGCTCGGCTGCTGGCTGGGTATCATTGTCTGGAGACCTGATGGCAACAGACAACGATTGGAGAAGGAAATTTTGCAAGGGTGGTAAAGATGGAGTACAGCACAAGAGAGGGGAAATTGGGATTGGCAGGTGAGCCATTGCTTTTGAGGAGAAAATCAATGTAGAATGGCATTTACTAGAGCAAATACCTCTGCCATCCCAAACAATCTTACATGTCTTAGCCTTATTTATTTATTGAGTTTAATCCTTACACAAGACAGCTGTATGGTTTTACTTGTTGTGTGAAAAGATGCCATCAACATTATATAATTATTGTATGCATTGTACTATAAGCACTGAAAAACGCTGCTGGTGCCATATTCACTAATAATAAATACAACTCCGGTTGTAATGTGGATTCACGAAACTGTTAAAACTCGTAGATCAACACCAGAAATATGTCTGATTTGAAGACCCATACACTATTTCCTGAGAAATTGCCAAAAATGTTGACATCTCGCAATGTTAAGGAAAGTTCCTGGATTTAATGGGTTCTTCCCTGACCCATGCCCCATCCCTCCGGCAAGTTTGATGCAAATCACTTTAGTCTTTTTGCGTAATCCTGCGGAGAAATGAACAAACCAAAAAACAAATCAACACCCAAACATGGATGAAAACATAACCTCCTTGGTGGAGGGAGTGAAAGGAGTTGAAGAAAATTATTTCAGTCCAGAAGGGCTTAATTCACACTGTTCATGGTTTCTTTATGTATAAATCTTCACCATCACAAAACTCTTATTTCAAACCAGGCAGCAGCATTGGATTGATGCAACTGGCTGCAACTTCATGATCCATGTGGTTTTGGCAGGCCTCTGCTACAAGCCAGAGTCCATTTAAGTTGTCAACAATGTCTATCTGTCATTTACTGTATAAACACAGAGCCAGTCTTCACAGACTCTAAATGAAAAAGACTGAAGGATAAAGCTGTCAAGGCTTTTCCACGAATAAAAGACAGAGCTCTATTTTGGTCTGAGCATATTTGACTTGGCAGCACAATGCAGGACCAAGGTTGTTTAAAATCAACCTTTCACCTGTTAGACTTGACACTGAGTATGATTTAGCAGTTTATAGCTCAGGGACAAGATGATACTGCTCTGGATTCCTTTTGGATGATTTTGGATATTTTCATGTCATAATTTAGCTCTATTCTTTTTTTTTTGTGGTAAGACTATATGTGAACACTTAAAAATATCAAGCACCAAAAAGACTTTGTGCGTGTGAACAACAATTAACAATATTATCTTTAAAACAATATACAGGAAACACTAATACTGCATATCTACATTACAGTAGTAATCCATATATAGCCATTCATTTATGGAGACAAGAATACAACACAGCACAATGTACTGACCTGACTGCTGTGTGGGCTGAGGCATGGGTTGTGTGCGCTGGGCAGGATAAGACACCTGGTGGGACATGGGTTGGGGCACACGGTACTGCTGGCCTGAGCTGGGATACTGACCAGGAGGGTAGTATGACACCTGTATCTGAAGAGAAACAACACACAAAATAAAACAGTTTAAAAAGTAATAAACACAGTTTCAAGAGGAAAAGAAAACTGTTTGCACCGACTTATATCAGTTGCCTTCGACCTCATATATTTCATAGCACTGGCACCAGTTTTTGCAGCCCCCATACGAAGACCACAGACTTAGTGAGACAAATGGCATGAGTTGATTTCTTTTTTCTGCCAGAGAATCAGGTTCTTGAGACATTTAAGAAATCATTTAAAACTGCAGATTTACACTCTTAAAAAGGTTTTCATAAATATTCAATACTTAAAAAGCAACTAAGGAACAAATTGCAAGTTAGTGTAAAAAGCTGAGCAAAAAATCTTGTTAGACCTCACTATTATAGCTTAAGACATAAAACCTATGATATTTTTTTTTGCCATCTGGGGGCAGTGGAAACATGCTAGAAACACTACATTCACGTTATCATCTTCTACATTGATTTGGCAAACTTCTTAGCAAACAGTTACATATTTACACGTCCAGCATGTACAGAGCAACATTAACATTCATTTGAAGTCATGTTTCTGTCTGAATGAAAGTCCAATATTCACTCTCTTAGCTCTGTTTTTGCTCTCCACCAGCTCATGTAGTTAATATCTGGCTCTTTACTGACTTAATGCCACACTGCTATCACCAGCTACTCACTAACTTTGTCTGTCTGCTGTTTGTTGCTGGACAGGTAGCATAGTGTCAGATTTTAGAGCTTTTCTGCTTAAAAGAGCAGCGAGCAAATTGTCATGTGATCCATTGTAAAAATAAAATTATTATAGCAGCTTTAAAACAATATCCCAGAGAACTCTGTTCTGTGCTTCCTCAACAATGATGCACAGAAACAAGAATAGTCTAGCAGTTCACAGTAGTTTCATAGCTGTACGTGTCCATAGTACTAGCTGGAACAGCTTGTGTCTAACATAGCCATTCTAAATGTAGCATGAAGAATTTCCAAATAAGACATCAAATGGAAAAACAGAATAAGATGAATGTTAGGAGGATCGATATGTTCTGCCTCCACCTTCATCTGCATATATGACAACATTCAACCATCTAGCGGCTGCAGCGGTGTCAATATTTGCACTCCTGTTACACTGCCGACCACCCACACATTGAACAACACAGTGCATCTTCCTTTCCCAGCCAATACTGTTTATACAAGTACAGAGATCTAAGTGTGAGGATAATATAGAAAGGTGTGTAGGGTGCTAAAAGTCATGAAAAGCCACTGTCTATATAGGTCAGAGCGAACTACAAAATAAAAGCAAGGAGAATGAAAGCTATGAAAAGACAAAACAGGAGACAAGATGGATCAGTTAAAAAAATTGTTAGGTTTTACAGTGCAGGAACATCTCAAAACTATTTGCAAGATTGCAAATAGTTAGATATATGAACAATGCATTTATCATTTGAGGTCCAATAAGCAAGTATATGCACAAAAGCAACATAAAAGCACTACAATTATTTGGTACTTTAAAATGTCCACCTGATTCCAGTAAATCCTCAATTACCTACTGTGAAAAAGGTTCTGGGATAGTGTACTTCACTCGTGATTTACCTGTTCTAATGAAATACTATTCACACCTGATTCCCTTCAAATAAACAAAATATTGTGACTTCAGCTATTAAATCTCTACTAAACAGACTATCTTCTTTTACAGCTTAGCCCCAGAGCTACTTCACAGGGCCTAACGTCTCCCACAGGGTGTTTAATGGCCAGGTCAATTTAGTTCTCTTTCCTCAAATGAATTATAATAACTATTTCATGGACTCAAGCAAAGGCCTGACAGAGGGAAGGAAGTGTGTGAGTGACAGAGAGTGAGAGAACTCATTATTGTCACCGCCTCTGCAATCTGAAGAATGTGACAGGCTTGCTGACTGAGACTGAGCTTGTGAAGGTGACACACAGCGCTCTGAGTGAGAGGACCAAACTCCCCACTGGGTGAATCCTGCAACTTCACAGGAATCACATCGCTGACATGTCACACCTCAGTCTGTAAGTGTACATAAGAAAGTTAATATCTGAATTTTTCCACCTTTCCAAGAACTTGATCTTTTTAAATTTGTGATTTTCACGGCATCTATTTTTATTTATTATTTAAATCAATGCATAGCAGATAAGGTGAAAATGCGCAAGTATAAAATTTATACAGGCATACAGGCAAGCATGCAGTTCAACATATTAAAAGGAAATAAAGTAAGTGCCTAATGACTGAAGATTTTCTTGGGTTTTGGAGCAGTGCTTTCATGGAAATTACAACTTTTCCTGTAATTTGTACCAGATTACCTGGTTCTTTGTAGGAAACATATTAAATGACTTTGACATTATTCAGAAATCACATACCCTTAAAATAAAGCATTGGGGTTTTTACAAAGCAGAGAAAGACAAGAGACAAAGGAGAATGATGCGAGACCCATGGTGTTGCATTTTCAATTGGCCAGCACTTCAAGCAAATCAAGGCACACTGGGCTCTATTTTTGTCATTAATTCACACTTGATACAAGAACTCATTTTTTGGAAATTTTCTAGTGAGAGACAAGTGGCGTACCTGCACCACAGCTTGAAACAGAAACTATGTATTTACTGTGAGAAGAGCTGGCTTGAGCCATTGTCAATTAAACAAGTTATTTCCTAGTGCCAGGAAAACGATTACTCACAAGAAAACAGCACGATATTGTTTAACTGTAATGGCTGGGCCTTTTTTTTAACCTTATTTTATAACAGAAGCAGCAGCAGAAAACATGATTCTGCTGTTTAGCTCTGTCATTACAAGGGATGGGGAATGACAGTTATTGTTGCATTTAGGTTCCTATAATGGAAAACCACCATAAAGACTCTCATATCACTTACTCAATGTTAAATTAAAGAACACAATCAAGCCTTATCTCTCTGTATCTGTGTGTTAACAAGGTGCAGGGATGATCACACAGTGTACTGTTCTCTTTCATTAACAAATCTTTACATTAACACTAATTAATGAGGTGTAAAGAACATGATGCTCCACAGTAGCAAAAATCTGGAAGGAAGCAGGAACAGTCCGATATGAATTAAGCTCGTGAGAGAGTGTTTGTAATGAACTGAAATCTAAAGAAAAATTCATACTTAAACACAAAATACTTTTTCACGAATGCATTTGTTAAAACTGAACTGTTCCAGGATATGTAGCAGTTCCTTATTTAATATTATGTTAATGCAATGTGACCATTCGCACAATGACATGACAAACAATGTCCTTTGCTGCCAGAAATGAGATGCACCATATTTTGCCATAGCAGTAATGTAACTCTTCCATTCACAAAATATAGTGAAGCGAAAGCTTCAAAGCAGCAGAGCTATTATAAAACATCCAGAAGCTATTTCTAATTCTTCATGTGTAAATAATGTTTATCGTTCCTCTATAACCATAATGTATAACCAAAATTCTCAGTTATTGTGGATCACAGTTGTCATAAATGATCCAAAAGAGGTCTGTGTGAGATCTGAAAGGCCTAAGACAACATATTTTGTAAAGGAGAGGATTTTCTTCTGGGAAACACTAAAAACAACAGTTAACTCTTAGATGAACATAGGTTTCCTTTTGATATTTACGTTAATGTTTAATCTGATTTTCAATACTTTTGAAAAAAAAAAAATTAACATAATGAAAAAAAGATAATGCTGTGAGTCACTGTTACTTTTATGCATAAGGTTCACTCCCACACCTCACAAATGTACTGTAATAGATAAAATGGATAAATATTGGTACTGTGCATTATCATCACCACACATATATGTACTGTCAGCCACAGCCCTGAGATACATGGTGTTCCTGCAAGTGCTCCAGTGTGCCATTCAGTACTTCCAGAAGTCAGGGCTGATCTTCAAATTGGCTGTGAACAAGTTTGAAGCAGTTCACAAGCATTAACAGTGATAATATATCAATGGAGAAGTCTCATCCTAATTTCTTTTGACACAAATTTGGATTTCTTCAAATAACAAAAGTCAAGCGACTGGTTAGTCAGACTTCTACCAATAACTAACTGCTTACATTTTAGCTACGGTGAAAGTGAGTATGTGATCTCTTTCCTAGGATCTGTCCTGGTAGATGACCTGTTATTTAGGCATGCCCAGTGTCAACTGTTGAAGCTCTATCTTATTTCTTATTATGAAACATTTGTATTGGCTTGGAAAGCAGGGAAACCCCTCTGCATGTGTGGAATATCCAATTAAGACTTCCAAATAAACTTTAATTGCCCAGTATGATGGCCCTAGAACAAAGAGACATCACATTCAAATTCAGTTTATTTTATGTGCTCTGTTTCTCTGCGGGTGTGCCCTTGGAATTTTGAAAGCCTGACTTGCTACACAAATGAAGGGTACAGTACTTCAGTCTATTTTGCTGACCTGGGACCAATTACTATTACTTATCATACACTCAAGATTACCAGTGGCAAGCATGGGAGGTCCCAGAATTATATTCATTCATTCACTGGTATAGTACTATCCCTTTCTCTGGTATTCTAAGAACATTCAAACAAAACCTAAAAAAAAAATTTGAGAAGTGAATTTTAACTCATGCCTGATGCCTGAGAATGTTGTACCTGTTGAGGTGGAGGAGGCTGCATGTAGCCTTGTGGGGGCGGTGGAGCCTGCATGACTGGCTGAGATGGAGGAGGTGGTGGAGGTGGTGGATGGGGGTGTCCAGTGGCAGGCTGGTAGCCAGATGGGGGCGGCATAGGCTGACCCGTGGTAGCCATGATATAGCTGGTCTGAGGAGGGGGGTGCTGGGACAGCACCGTGGGAGGAGCCTGATACATAGGGGGAGGCTCAGGGTTCTCACTGGAGCCCTGCCGACTCAGCGTCATCTGGCTGAACTGGGGCGCCAGCTCTTCTCCCTGGGAGGAATGGGAATGATGTCATTAGTGGTCATTTGCAGTTGGTACATATATATCAGTACCTTTTGTGAATTTTGGAGCTGTAGTATAAGGTCTAACTGAGTGATCTATCAGAGAGTGATCACTAGCACAGATCATTACCAACAGAGACATGAGCATTTAAGCACCATTTTGGAAAATACCTATCTGCCATTTTGCAAGGTGTAAGAAGAGAAGTTCTCTTTGCATCCAGTACAATGTTTGGCAATCCTGTACAACACCAATACCTGGATGTAATGGTGGCAATATTGTGAGCTAAACCTAAGGACACAGTTCTGTAGTTTGATCTTCACATCTGACTCTGGGTTTGACAGAAAACTAGTATATTTCCCAAAATATAGTGTTCCTGTAAAGTTTGGGTCTATAGAAACATTGCTCATGGCAGAACATGCTTGTCTAACTAACTAAGATGAGAATCTATGATTGTATGGATTCATTTGAGAAGTGAATGCTACGGTATATTTTTCACATTAAAGAATACAAATTCTGTACCATCTAGTCTTTTTGTCACTTCATTTTTTCATTAACATCCTGGAATAGCAAAAAGACTTTCTCGTTCCAGTCTCTCAGGGAATTCCAGGTAGGTATGCAGCCTGAGAGAAAGTAATACTTGACTGGTTCAGAGCAGCAAAGACATAATTCTTCCATCAATGTGATTAAATACCATACAGATGTGAATAAGAGCAGGGTAATAGAGTGCCAGAGTTTTTAGTAGAATACAGCATTAGTTAAGTGTGAAGTGTGATAGTGACAGTTATGCAGTCTTTAACTGAATTACTATCAAGAGATGACACTACAAGAGGTGTCAGTACCATTGTGTACTGCTGGGGAGGAGAAACTGGCAGGAGAACCTGGGGGCAGGAAGGACTGGAGTAGGAGACAGGCTGAGAGGGCTGCAGAGATGCCACCGGCTATACACACCACCAGGGATAGGAAGGAAATAAAGAGGCAGAGCATAGAGAGAACGGAGCAAGCCAGTGAGAAAGAGGGCGACAGAAGCAGACGGAAAGAAGGGAATAAAGAGAATTTAAGACATAGGAAAGATATGGGTTAGAACACAGAGGAAAAGTTGTTAATGAACAGATGAATAGAAATAGAAACCAAATGTAGTTTCTAAATATTATACAAAAGCAATAAATCAATGCATACAAAATATGCAATTTCTTCTACTCAGAGAGAAACAAGAAAGGAAATGGCTGCTATCAGACATGTTGTTATTGACTGTCAAAAACTTTCACATTGTTGCTCGAAGTTCCTTCTCATTATATGTGACCAAATTCCACCCTCATTTGTGACAATACCTTAATAACTAAACCCATCAGAGAAGGAATGTGGACAAAAGACCACTAAAGCTATTGACCCCCTGATTAAATTGGATCCTGTGTAGCTTGAAAGTGCATCTTCATTGTTACTGATATGGTTGACATAAATACAGGTGGTGAAGGTACTTACCTGAGCAATCATGTGGTTGCCCATGGGGTGTTGCTGTGGGGTGGGCAGCAGGGCAGTCTGAGGTGGAGCCTGGGGCTGTGGCTGCGGCTGCGGCTGTTGTGGCTGTTGTGACGGGCAGGGAAGCAGGCTACGGCTGGACTGGGAGGCTGCGGGTGGGGGACACACATCAGGACTGACTAGGGGCAGGCCTAATGACGCAAGAAAAGACATGATAGATATAGGAAATAATTTCTTCATTCATTTCTGTGTGATGAAATGATGAACCCAAAAAACTTTCCTATTAAAGCAATCTTATTTATGAAACCAAGGGAATTACAATAATGTCTTGGTAAGTATTCTTGTATTTTTATTATATCTTATAAAATAATGTATGTTTACCAGACCACTAGAATGCAAGCTCAAGTTAAAATCTCAGCAAAAGTGAAGACTGTCTCAAGTTTAAATGTTTAGGACTTGGGGTTAAATTATAGTTACAAATGGTCCTTGAATGTTTTAACTTGCAGGGAAATTTAAATAAGCTGAATGTAAGACAATATTTTTTTCCTGGATGACATGTTTGAAAAGGCTAGGGTGGTAATATTTACAAAATCACATTCTTTTTGAAAGGAGCAAGTGCCAGTGTAATTCTAGCGTAGCATGATAGATTGATTGCGGCTTTAATGTCTTATAGTGCGTCTCTTAAGAGTTAACCCTAAAAGTGTTTAGTAAGCCCATTTTAACCTACAGGACGAGAAAAGGAAAATGAGTCAAAAGCATCTCCGGACATCTCTACTGCATATTTTGCATCATCTGTCAAGCAGCCAAGAGTTACGGATGTCACAGAATTTCATAATGAGGGAAAAAAGGAAAAAATTCCAACAGATATAGAAAATCATTCTGGCCAGGAGAATGACACAAGTGTGTGCGAGTATTTGACTGATGGACTAAGCCAGTCAAAAGTGGTATTTACATTTCACTTTTCTTTTTCAAGAAAAAGCATTCAAAAATGCATTTTCCATGTCAGTTTGTTAGAAAAGAGGGTGTCATCTTATAAATGGGGTTAAAGTAAGGCCAATACAGTACTATATAGTTTTTCCCCCCATTCATTAACTTCAATGAGCATAAGTCATAACATATGCATTATGACATTAAACTTAATATAAAGGGTAGCCTGCATGACTCAGGGCAACACATTTCTTTATGCCATGGTCGCTTCAGTAGCAATAATCATAATGGATAGCAAAAGCTAATACTTCAGTAAGAGGTTAAGTACAACTAGCTTTAGTGACCTACACTGGAGAGACCTAGATGTCTCCTTTCTCATCAACTTGTCTCCTCAGTCCTTACCAGAGCGAGAGCCTTTGCAGCTTCCCTGTGAGCCTTTGTTGCTGCCAAGGCTATCCCCCCTGGTAAGGATGGATATGCCAGAGAAGCTGCTGGCTTTCGTGACGGGCGGCCGGAGGGTGCGGTTGGAGCTGTCTGAGTCGGTGCTGCTCCAAGGCCGCGGCTCCAGGCACTTCATGTCACTGTCTGTGCTGCTTTGACGACTGCTGGATGCCCGGCTAGAGCTCTCACGATTCCCTCTGAGAGAAGACAGAACAGGGAGGAAGAAGAGACAGAGAAAGAGATGAAATGATGGGCATAAAATGGGGATAGATGCAGGAAAGGGGGGAAAGAAAAAGGTGAAATAACAGAGTTAAAGCGAGGATGGTTAAGGGGTAGCAAGTGACAGATATGCAAATTACAGAGAGAAGAATAAGAAGACAGAGAAGGAGAGAGACAAAAATGTATAAGGGTAAGATGAATAACATATTGAAAAAGAGAAGATGTGAACATGTGAAGCAGAAAGGAAGGTAAGTTGGGGTAGAAACAAAGACAGAATAGGACAGGGGGGGAGAGCAGAAGCAGAAAAGCAGGGGAAGGTCATCAACAGGTAGTAAAGACAGTTTGACAAGTTTGACAGTTTGAGCTTTAGGATGAGGCATTCAACACAGATGCATATTGGATAGTTTAGTGAAATCACGATACAAAAATCAGGCAACAAGCCACCAAACAATATTATCTCCAATTTTAAACATACAACCACACACACATTCATACACACAAACCCATCCACAGAGGAAAACTAACATGCAGGGAGAAAAGATGCTCCAGACAATCAAAACCAGGGTGTGGGAGGATATTACAGCGACACTAGATGAGACAAACCTCCATGAATTCAACACACAAACCATCTAAGACCAGAGACAACATTCACATAAAGGACTATCCAGAATGACAGAATACTTGCATACATATGAGTTATACATTTGAATAAAAATGAACAGTAACACATGCGCTTAAAACACTTTGTATTGAGGACAAAGAATGACATAGAAACAAGACATACATACACCTGTAAATTAATACCAGATTTACACAAACAATCAGACATCAAGAGAAGATGTACATCAACACCCAGACTCACACACACTATCTACAAAATAACCACTTGCTACCACTGGTTCACCACTATGGTTTTTTGAACTATATTGCTGTATACACACTCATTGTGTTGTTGTGATGCTGTCACCCTGGATAAGGGCAGCTGCCAAGAAAACCAATGATCATACTGTAAGCGTAACCACCACTCTGGGGCAACCCCTCCATCACAAGTAAATTGTCGGGTCTGCCACTGACATGTCAACATTAATATTATCGTTCCATTTGAACATGTCCGACAGTGCTTGTGCTTGAATATAAAAAATTTAAATAAAGATGAAAATCAAAAAAGAAAAATGTGTCAGCTGCTATAAATACTGTGGTATAGGCACTGAATTTAATGTAGACAAAGCCTTGCAGGTGTACACACCGACCACTCTGCAGTGAAGACAGCAGAGAGAGAAAAAGCAGCAAGTAAACACTTGTTTTTTTTCATCCTCTAAGGACTGAAAGAGGGATATGAGCGAGCATGTCCATGTAGAGGGAACGAGTAAAATGAATTCAAAACATGTAAGGCTGACTGTGGGAATCTCCATGACGAAAACGGGGATGTGGTGAGGGTTGTAAAACCCTAGTGATAGTGAGTGGCTGTGGTTGATAAATATTTCAGAGAGACTGTAATTAATGGAGGATCTATTTTGAGTCTTCTCTCTGCACAGCCTACTTAAAGGAAAGGTGGGTGCTCTGCCATTCTCTGTACAGGCACACACACTTGTTCGCTTCGCTCTGCAGACAAAGATGAGAGCAGGATGAGCAGGAGGAGGTAGAAGAGGAGGGATTCTGCTGTTCATCACATGATATTTTATCTCCTCTCTCTCTCCTCACGACAGCACTGCCCATCACAAACAGGAGAAGCAGGGAATCTAGGCTGTTGTTGTTATGTGGTTCCACCACTCTCAGTCTTTAACACCTAACACACTAAAAATGGTTAAGTTTAAAAACGCTAAGAATAAAAACTTCAAACATACAGTCACCAAATAATTACATGGTTTAAAGGTTGATGATGAAAAATATCTTACAACTACACAAGGCAAATAAAACATATACGAAAAGCTTAAAAAAAATTAAAGGTGGGCTATATCTAAAAGCTAATCTATAAGCCTCTAAATTACATGATGCACACAAGCAACAATGTTTATAAACAGCAGAGTATAGACTTCATACTTTTATACAATCAAAACAAAAACGTTATACATCTCTATATATATCTATATATAAATATATATAGTTGTATAGATAGTTGTACTATAGATCAATAAGTTTGATTAAATGATAGTTAATAGTTAAAATATTAGCTGGTTTATAGTAAACTGAACATCTTGGGGGGGGGGGGGGGGGGGGGGCGCAAAATAAATAAACAACTTGGCCTCCAATACAGTGTTCTACTTCACGGTCTAATTTTTCTTATTTTGCTTTTGTCAGTTACATTTCACTGTCAGTTTAAAAGCACTATTTCATGGATGTACTGCTTACACATTTTTGCGCTACTATGCAACAGGTGACATGTTAACAAAAATTACAAGACTAAGTCAACCACAAAACAAACAGGTTACTGTGAAAGCAATGCAGTTACTTTATAGAAAAATGTAGTTGACGGTGGATGGTTAAGTAGGTCAATCAGTCCCCAGTGAAACCACAAAGCAGCCATGCATGGGCCATGGGAAGCCCCACGGTGCAGTGCTGGAATAGCCATCAATCAGCCGACTACACCAAGCAAAGATATAAAAACCACCACAAGTCACCACTATCATCACCAAATCACTTTCAAAAATGGGCATGGCAACACACAAGTCAAAGTCAGCAGCACCCCAATACCTAAAGATCTGCCTCCTCTTTTGAGAGCTAGAGCAGTAGCCCTCAGTGGAAAGTCTGTTGGGGTTAACATTAGGAGAAAATGCTAGGGTTACAGGGCTGGATTGAAGAACAGGAGAGGGTTTTAAGGAAGGGTGAGATAAGGATGAGTGGGAGGTAGAGGTAGGCACAGTAGTGTAGAAGTTTTACCCCTGAGAAGAAAAAAGGAAAAAAAAAATGCACACAAGGCAGAAATTGACTGTTGAAAAGCCCACGCTTCCTCTTTCTCTCTCTCTCAGCATATTATGTACTAATCTTTCAACCTCAATGGCCAGGGTGCCTTGGGATGGAGGCTGGCTGTATCTGCTGTGTGAGCCAACTTATTTCTAGAAAAAATTAGTTCTACTACATACAAATCTTTCTCCAAGACAGTGTGTCCCTCATAGTGAGTTTCAGCATAAAACCCTTTTCTCAATAAAACAAAAAATTGAAAAAATTGTTAGATATAAAAATCTGACATACAAGAGAAACATCTGCAAATGCATACTGAACATTTGCCAGGAAATGACAAGAATAAAGCAACTATTACTTTTGTATGTTTGTATATTGCTTTTGTGAATTCTCCTTTGATGGCAAACATTACACAAGGTCAAATTTTCCAGACCTTTGTAAACTCCAGGAATTCAGATTTGTAGAAGAATCAACATATACTCTGCTAGGTATGCTATGTTTATGGCTCTATAGCCTGCTAACACTCATAACTGAAACCTAACAAGCAAACTAATTTCAAGGGGATAGGTGAACAGAATGGAGTCTTATATATTGCACAAATTAGAATCTCCAGTAGGATTCATCATCTTACCTGCTGTCGTTGA
Organism: Seriola aureovittata; assembly: GCF_021018895.1. Lineage (NCBI taxonomy): Eukaryota > Metazoa > Chordata > Actinopteri > Carangiformes > Carangidae > Seriola > Seriola aureovittata. Next base: position 20,622,252 of record NC_079365.1, on the reverse strand, counting down.
TGTATCCATTTTGAGAGGACTGTAAAAAAAATGACACCTGCACATTATGAAATGCTTCATTCAACCAGCAGCACTTAAGACCAACATTCTGTGTATGTCAACCTTTCAGAAGTTGTGTATGCATTTCACTTACAGCACTGTCACCTAAAGCTAAGATAAAAAACTGCTCACAACTCACAGACATGCTCCCTGTGATGAGGGGTCACATGTAAAGGCTGCTTTGTATTAATGGGTCACTAGCAGAAAATGTTGGGAACCAGGTATAAATATCGCCACTACACCAGTTAAACCGTTCTATTCTAATTAAGATGTCCTGATTTTTTTCTTATCAAAGAGCTGAAGATAACAGCTAATGGATATGAAATGGCTTGTGATTTAATGTTAATTTGTCCTTGTGTGTTAACCTGCCCAGGTCCAAAACTTACTTCTCGGGCAAAGATCCGGTCTCGTACCCGCTGATACTCCTCCTCTCGCTCTTCGATAGACTTGCTACGCCGCCCATCCTGCAGTGGCACACGGATCTAACATTTGTGAAAACAATCATACCAAAAAATAAATGAATAAAATAAATAAAGTTACAATCTAATATGCTCAATTAACAAATACACCCTGAACTTTATGCAAATACGTATATAGCCACAGTTTGTTAATTGGTGTAAAGATAAGTAGAAACAAGTCAAAAGATAATGACAACAGCATGTGATAAAGAGCCGTTGCCTACCATCAAAACAAAGAACACAAAGTACATAGTGGAGTCTTTTGAGTAGAGTCTCGACGCATAATTGAAAACCTCAGAACCTACTGTTGCACGTCTGTACACAATTGGTATTAAGTTCCTATTGAAACAAACGGAAAACGTTGCAGTAGTGAGTTTTTACCTCATAACAGAATTTAAATGTGTGTCTTGTGTCTTTGCTAAGTCTGACAGCACGCTGGATAGATTCAGGTTTTGCATCTCAAAAAGCGGTGCTTCAGGCTAAACTGTTTTGTGGCTCACACACAGCGAATCAGGAGCAGTGGAGGAGGAAAACTGTATACATGTCATTTTAAGAGACAGTACCAGGAACATGCAAGTTACTGCATAGTAACAAAGCAAAGTGGTATCATGCCATCTGCAATTCTAACCTTAAATTTATCATCAGCAATTTAACACAAGCAAAAATATTGTGTTCACAAGAAACATGATATTGTCCAATCAGCATAATATCGTTATCATTGAAAAACATTGAACTTAACACAAACACAACCAAAAGCTGGGGGCCGAGTGTCTTCCATTACTGGTACCACTGGTACCTCGGTACCACCCAGGTCTTAGAGATTGTTAAACCTCCTTTCACGGGCCAATTTCGTTCTCTGTTGGAATGAATGTTCCACACCCACTAGCCAACTGTGTAACTACAATAATGTACAGTAATCACTGCTCAGACTTTGCATGCTGTTACACATAGCTACCATTGATAAATCTAGTGAGACTTATCTGTGAAGTTATATAGCTTCATTTGAATAAGATGTATTAAATTATTAACACATGGCTGGGCCAAAATGGTGCTGCAGTACTTGATGAAACCACTCTGCCCAACTATTCTGGGGGCTCAATATTAGACATCAGTGAGTGTTTGATTCACAGCTTAGTTGCCATCACAAACAGACCTTGCCTCCTTTCATCTGAGCTGGAAAAGATAATAAACAGTCATACTACTGTGTCCCTCTACTTCTGCTGAAACAACACTTGTGGGATCCATCTCCAACTGATGCAACAAGCTGCAGCAAGAATTTCCCAGGGCTAAGAAACAGGACCATCTCAAAAATGCAGTCTTAAATTGTTAAACACACATATCTGGCAACAATGAAAGAAATGGACAGTGAATATGATACAGTTCAAAAATATCATGGTATATAGTGCAGTCAACCTGATTATCATCCTTGTCCATGCTGGCATCATCTCTTTTAAGGATGAATTTCTTCTGGAAGTCCATGTTACGTTCATCCTTGATGTGTTCAGAGAACCTTTGCTCTGGGCTGTAGAACAAATAAAAAAGACAAAAGCAATGTTTTTAACAAAAATGGGTGTTTAAAAGCAGTTTCACAGTGAATGTATTAGTACTTCAGAATGTGTAAATCAAATCTGCCCATATTTTGTTTGTCCTGATTGTTAGACTTTCATGATTTAAATGTGTAAATGCCCCTGATTGGGATCAGCCAGTCTCTTCTGTTAAGCACAATGGAAAATTGTAATATTCTAACACATTTGGAAATATTGTATTGATTACTAATACTTTTTCACCATAAAAATTTACATATTAAAAGATGCAATGGCTAAACTGTTGGCGCTTTGTGAAGCAACAGGTATATATTTCCAAAATTACCAGTTACATTTATAACCTACACATATTTTACTTAGTAGCAGTGGCTGTGGGGTATACCATAACTTCAAACAACTTCCTGGTTGCTAAATTACTAAATTCTCTTTCTGCCTCAAGTGCACACACAGTATGGAAAGGAAACTGCGTTTTTGCCATTCATTGGGGTGTTGTGTTGAATCAGTTAGGTGTATATAGGGCCTACATTGGTTTCATTTCTCAGGTGTATTGATACTCTGCGAGCTTTCAACGGAAAAACTTTCCATTCAGTTATATGTTGCTGTTCTGTTGAATGTTTGGCTCAGGTTGTTCTTCATCCTGCCTGAACAGAAATGATGGCTGTTGGGTTCTCCTGTTACCTTTATGCTGTGCCTCCTGTTATCACAGCAACCTCATCCATGACAGTTTGTGTTAACTTGAGGTTGTTTATTATTTACATAACCACCTTGACTTCATTTACATACAGTAGCCACAATCCCGGTATGTGGACTGGAGAAAGGTCAGAATAAACTATGATTTCTTTAACATGGTATTCATACCTATGTAAAGGTTAGAAAACATTCTAGATCCGAGTTTCTCCTAGCTGTATGACTGTAGCTGCTGAAGCTTGAAGCAAAGGAAAGGAACTACACTCACATGCGCGTGTTGCCCGTCTTGTTGATGATGACAGCCTTGCCCGTCTGATCCACATTGTGGTCCATACCGAAGTAGGCAGCCACACGGTGCAGCAGCATACGGTGATAAGAAGTCATCTGAGGAAACTTCTTATACTGGTTACTGTGGGGGACACAAAAGACAAAATTGTAAGTATCTTATGTTATTTCAACACTGCTATGAACTGTATACACTATAATGAACTGCTCATTTTTTGCTAAGTTTTTTTTTTTTTGTTGAATGTTATGTGTACACATGACAAATGGATTGGCATTTAAGGGACTCTGAACACTTCAAGAGTTTAACCATGCTGTTTGAAACAACATCCCTTTTCATACAAAACTGTATCCTACATATTTTCTAGAAAAGTAAGAAAAGTAAGCAGTCGTAAATACTCTAATTATGGGATTTTTTTCAACTCCTGTAAAACCATCCATTGTCTTGTATCGTGACAAGAATTGTCCTAAAAAAAGGTTGTTGTTGTTTTTTTCAGATTCTGAGGTGTATAACCAGCAGGATGTCACACTATGGAGACAACTCATTTGGTTAAATTGTGGACAAGATGATTTACTGTTTTCAGAAACTTATAAAAAATTTTTTATAATAATCAAGTCTAATAACACTATTCTGGTTACAGGATAACACAAAGTCCTAGTCAGAAATACTGACCTAAACATGCCCTAAAATACCAACTGCAACTTGCCATATTTATCTCATTACCTCAGCAGTCTATAAATAAAAAAGGAATGGACATGGAGGAGCTAAATTTAAATACAAGCGAGAGGTTATGAAGAACGTGGCTTACTTGTCGTCATTAATAAACTCCAGGATATCTTGTTCTAGTTTGAGCAGCATCATTCGATCCCTGCTGGGCCAAAAGGGGGAAAAGAGAGGGGGGGGGGGGGCAGAGAGAGAGATCAGGTCAATGACTACAGTGCTGTGAGCATACCGACCAAAGATCAAAGGTAGGATGTGCAGCAATAAATGCCTCTAATAATGGTTGAATCACTTCTCTTTTTATCTGACTTCCTTGAAACAAATGGACACAATCATGTTGCCATTTTGTGGTTATAAGACACCATATAAACAATTTATCTACAAACTCTTGTAAAGAATGGGGAACTTTGACTTTGTCAGACAATATTATTAGTCTGTTGACTGGTCAATTAGGTGTTTCCATAATAGGCAGGTAATAATCAGTGCTTCTTCTACACACTTCTCTCAATCTATCTGTTGAAAGTATTTACCTAATGAGCACATTAACAAAAAGGACAGATGTAAGATACTGGATAAAAGATGATCAAAAGTGTACTATTTAGTTAGACCAAGCAGCTTGACCAAAAGTCATTTTGCTTTTTCCAAATATAAATACATGTGTAATGACCAAGTAAATTAAAGTAAATTAACAGCTCAGTTCCATCTAGTTCATTTTCACATTTTGTTCACTTTCTGTTGTACTCTTGTTATTACATCCATGTCTATCAGTCAGTCTTTGGTGGCAATCTCATACCTGGGATTGTTTTTCAGTGTGTTGACCAAAAACTCGTGAACATCAATGCCAGTGGAGTCAGTGTATTCCTGACTGGAGTCTAACAGAAAGAAGAAAAAAGTAAATAAACAGGCAAGAGAAAGAAAGCGTTGACAGAATGAGTAGGAAAACAGAGCAGGTGACACTTCTGTAAAGTGCAAGTGAGATAGAAAGAGCAAAGTCAGATTGCTTCTAAGCATAGCTCCCAAAATGGCACCTCAACACACCAGCAACAGCCTTCCAGGTTGTTCAGGGAGGATAAACATTAGAAGCAGATAGCATGAGACACCAGCTAGCTGTTCTATGCTTTCACAAATACACACAAACACACTCTTCCGGGGATCATTTTCCAGTATTTTCCACTAGACAGTTGGGCTAGCCATTTCATCTCTGTTGCTCTCAGAGTCTAATGACGCCTGAGGGCCTCTGCAGAGACGGAGTGAGGCAGGTAATTAAAGAAAGAAGAGGGAGGGATCCAATTATCTTCTGGAGAAATTAGCTTGACATATTAGTTTGGGTACTAATAAAACAGTGGACATTATATTTACATGCAACGGACACAACACAATGAAACCGTTTTTAAATTTACTAATGCAGTAATATGCAGAATATTTTAATTAACTATATTCCGATTATTATTGAGCATTCATTGTATTTTGTAGCCAATAAAAAAAATAAAAAAACAACTCCACTTTTCATAGATGACAGATTTAAATCTTGTGTTGTGTAAAATTATACATTATACCAAAACTGTTGTCAACATAGGTGTGATCAAGACCAGAACAACAGACTACAAAATACATTTCACTTCCAAATTTGTGTCTTACCACGTGAGAGCATCTTTCGCGGAGTCTTGTCCTTCTTCTCCTTCTCTTCATTTTCATACTCGTCCTTTGAGGACTTCTCCTCCTCCTTGTCCGATGGACAGCTGATATGAAGCTGGATGATATCCTGGAAAACCACATTCCACTGCTATGAGAAAAGATGGTAATACTTTGAATTCTAATTTTGTTTAGTCTATTAAGTATTGTTAATCTTACACAAGAGTTTAAGTTTAATGGCAATCAAACACAAAAAATGGCAAATTAGGCTAACTTCAGGGTATGGACTAAGGTTAGGAGTTAGGGGATAAGGTTAGACACAAGAACAGTACCGATTCTGGAGGTCCATCATTGGAGAACGGACCAGAGGACTCCTCACACACTGCCAGACTCCGTACCAGCTTCAGTTTGGCATTAGACTGAAACAGAATCACAGATGTTTTATCTGTAAAGCTGACTGTTTTTGATTTTTAGGCATGTTCACTGAAAATTTGGTGTTTGATAATATTGACCACACTGATCATTGTAGTTTTCAGTAAACTTGGTCCTCTTCCAGCAAGAACTCAGAAAATCTGGCAGTACTATGAAGTGAAAAAATATATACAAATTACATGCTGCTCAAATCCTTCAAAGTAAAAATAAATAAAGGGTTATATAACGGAGTACTCACACTGCAAGTTGCAGGAAGCATTTTAAATGTATCCCAATTTGCTTAATTGTTTGTTTATATCAAAATAAGATCAATTCCAGGATCTTTGTCTGAAAAATCACAACTAAAATAATGAGCTCTAGTCACCTGTATTATCATCTGGATGTTATATTTCCTTTATTTAAAAGTGAGAAAACAATGAGGGCTACTCCTAATTTATGATGATGCTGAGTAACAGTTTAGGTATAATTATTTAAAATAACAAAATGGATTCTATACAGTCCTATGGTGTTTGGCTATGTGTGCAACAAGTGTTTCTTGACCTGATGTTTTAATAAGAAAATAAAACCTTTCTACTCAATTTCAGTATCTGGCTGTCTTTTGCTGTGTTAAAGGAAGTTCTGCTGTTACTTTGAGTTTTCATACCATAAAAAAGTAACTCTAAATCCCTTGTAAGAGTGTAAGCTTACATAAAACCCTGAATAATGTCTGATAATTGAGTTCCCTGAGGAATGGCAGAGAAGCTGAAGTGAGACATGGAGAACACACAGAGCTCCATTTCAACAAAGCTGATTAGGACACTGTCCCTTTGCAGATTATGTACTAAAACCAAGAGAGAAAAGGGTGATCCAACTTCCAAAATGTTATCACTATGATAACAGCAATTTAATCTAACCTCTCTAACAGGAGGATTTATGAGCATGGACTGTCACAGAAGAAAAGGTCAGTTTCAAAACGCACAGGGACAGTTCTGAACTCTCATGTCTAAGGAGGGATGTCACGAGAACTCATGGTTTCAAGTTGATGCCAAAATTCTGAAAATGTGATGGTATTTGTTTTTTGTTTTTGAAATGTGAGTCCTCCAATACTGATGAGTGCAGTATAATAACCCTACAAGCATCCTAGTCTGACATCAAATGTGAAGAGAAGGAGGAGGCAGGCACAGTAAACAATAACAACAGCACGTTGAATGGCAGCGCCAAGTGCGGGTGCAGCAACAGGTGCGCCACCAGACTGGTGTATGGAGATATTTTATATTTGACATAGATCATCAGGGACAGGTTGTAGACAACTAAAAGCTAATATGCAAACAGTGCCACAGAACATTTCAAATGACAAGAAGAAACACCTCAAATTTATCTAAGCACCCCAAACACAGACATCCTCATCTGTACACAGAATTCAGGGTGAGTGAGTTTCAGTTGATTAAGTTTATATTATATTATTATATATTAGGGATGGAACAGTTCATGAAAAACATCTGTCCCGTTTGGTTCGCTTGCCTCGGTTCAGGGCATGCGTGAAAAAGCCTTGTGCCCGTAACCAAGTGAAGTTTTGTTCATGCTAGCGGCATCATGTCCATTTTTTTGGCTCACCTATGGAGACATCCAGTGTGTCAATTGACAGTGCAAGGAGTTAAGAGTCGGGTAGGAAAGAACAGTAAATAAACAGGCAAGTAGGCAACACGGTAATTCCCGAACTTTATGAAGAAACAAAACGAGGTTTTGTCAAAGAGTTGTTCGACACAGCCTATGTAGCCCTTACTACTGATGGATGGACCTCCAGGGCTACCCATAACATTACTTCAGAGTGGGAGATGAAAAGCTCAGTTTTGCAGACCCGCCCCCTTTTGTTGTACCAAAATCTCACCTAGCTTTAACCTAAGACTGTCACAATGATGTACCTAATATCAAACTGCCTCATTCTATCAGTTTTTGCATGACTACATGACATGTCCTTGAGAATAACCGATTTTTTTTTTTTTAAAAACTGTAAATGGTCGATTATTAGTCTATATATCTTATGCTGATGTATGGTATTTCTGGAGTGTTAAAAAAAAATTTGAAAAAACAACAACGTATACCGCACCAAAAACCATGATACGAACTGAACCGTGGATTTTGTGAACCGTTCCACCCCTATTATATATTATAACAACATGTTCATGTCCTGAAGTGTTATTGTTTGGGAAATTGTTTTGGGAATTATAGTATAATAATGTGAGCTGAGTGCTCACAACATTAGTAGGCCATCATCATTACCGTTCAGTCTGTCAAAATATAACGCTGACAACAACAACAGTTATTGAATATAACTACTTATACTCTTTCTGAGCAGTTTCAAGTGTATCCTTCTCTTCATAGCCTCACTAAGGTCACTAGGACACACACACACACACACCTACTTTTAACCCTCTCATGGGATTTAAGGTTTTAAGTCAATGATAAGAAGAAGGTGGTCCACCGTAGTTGAGAGGATTAGAATGTTAATAATGGAAGGTCATCCCATACAACAAACGAGCAGAGGGTTATTTGAGGGAGTAAGATTACAAAGTCATCTGGGTAACTTTCAGATAGGTGAGTACCTATCTTTGTAGCAAAAAAAACAAAAAACAAAAAAAAACAAACCAAACTAAACAAAAACCAAACAAAATGAATGCCTTACTTTGGCTCTTTTCCTGCCATGGCTGTGGTTGGGAGCCCGTTTCTGCAAGAGAAATGTGTTATTTTACTAACCTTAATAATAAGGCACACATTAAATACACAAGAATTCCCTGCCTGACAGATTTAACTATATAATATGGATAGGTACAGATAAACATTTGTGTTGGGGTACACTTCAAATGCCAAGTCACAAAAATCAATCTTAGTGATTTCTTGACCATGTCTATGTCTAAAAGGGTATGTAAACAGGGTTTTTAAAAGACGCATGTGCATTTGACCGATGTCAGACTGTAAATATCACTGTGATGGCAATGCAGTGAGCTGACAGTCTTCTCTAGTAGTGTGCTCCTTTATCCAAAACAACTGAAAAAAAGCCAGGTTATCGAAGAGCATGTAAATGCACTCAAATTTCCTGCGTTTAATTTGTTTTATTCAATTATCTAACAAATCCATCATCATCATTTACAATGTAATGGTCTAAAATTCATACTAGAACTCTTATATCATCACTTCTTCCGACCTGTGCATCCTGTGGGGAGCTATCCTCAGGCTCCACGCCCTCCCCTGTACCCTCCTTTGTGCCCTGTGGTTGAGGGGAGGTCTTGCCTCGACTGCAAGGCTCGATGAGTTGCCCACTCTCTCCCTCCTGCTGGATGTCTGTTGTCAGGCTCACTGACATCTTCTTAGGGGAGGGGGAGAGGGTGGGAGTTGGGGAGGGGGTTGGGTGGAGAACCCAGGAGTGGCTGGGAGAAAAGAGATAAGAGGGAAATTTACAGTTTCACACACCAAAAGGCAGTGATGTTTTGACAACAAATGACAAAAGAGAAAGTAGAGACAGACCACATATAGTATATGTATGCGACTGCACTACTATACTATCTACCTGTAGGTGGTACCAGATCTGTGCTGGACTCTGTACAGGGAGTCTGGATGGGAACCACACAGGAATATGAGGGGAACCCACTAAGGTAGTGTACTGGGCAGCGCTGCAGCAGGGGGCGAAGCGACATCCATAGCAAGCCTTAGCCCTTGGGGTGGGGCTGTGAGAAAACAACATACAGAAGAAAAAATGCTAAAAATCTATTAACAATGATACATTTTCTGAGTTACATGACTGCTAATTACAACATGATTATTTAGCTCCTAAACTGGTTTGTTCTACTTATTAAGAATAAGCTGCCTCAATTTGGGGAAATGTTCCCCAAAATGTGTCCACATAAAAATAAAACAACAACAGATTAATATGAACGGAGATAGTAACTATATTGTTGTTTAGTAATTAAGGTTATTAACATCTTTATTTGTAACAAGTAAGAAGTGTTAATTTTATCGGAACAAACTGTATGGCCAAAGCTCTACCAATGTGATATTTAGAGTGCTTACATGACCCCGAGTGACAACTCAACTGATGGATAAAACAGACTGAATTTTTTCATCCAGTTTGATACATTAACAGCTGATCAGGAAATCTATACTGAATAGGTTGTTTTATAACTTCTACTTTCTTTTATGTACCAAGGTACTATAGCATAAGCTAATATTTTACATTACAATCATGAAAATCAGTTACAAAATAAACTTATCAATTTAAAAAAACATAACAACATTAAAACATATTTAGAGGTTTAATTTTCCCAATATGGGCACAAACCTGTTCCAAAAGACACATCTTTACTAGAACAATAATGCAACAAAAAAATAACATGCACAAATGGAAAAAAGGAAGATATATTTACAGCAATCAGGTGAACTGAAGAGGCAGCAGTTAGCCAGCCAAACAAGGGGGGAGGGGGAGGGGGAAGGGGGGCACACACCAACAGGCCAGCCACGACCTCAGCGGTCCTCTGAGGCCTCTCTCTTTTCTTTTCCTCGGGCTCAGTGCAGCAGCATGGTCTGTCCTCCAGTTAAGAGCCCTGAGCACCAAAAACAGAAGAAGAGGAAGACACGGATGACGTCATATTTCACACACTGAGTGACTCATCGCTGCTGCTACTGCTCATTCTAGCAGGGTGTAGGACAAAGAACTGAAAGCTCACAGCCTACTGGCACACAGGGTTTACAAATCACAACCTCAACTCAGGTCTAATATTCCCAGAAATTGCTAAATTGCTTGTTATTTATATTTGTCACTTCTTAAAATGCAGGTTTCTGCAGTGTGGGCACCACTCTTTATGAATGGGAAATGTATGTTTTCTGGGAAAGAATAGGTTAAAATAAAAAAAATAAAAAACAATTTTCACTATTAATCGCAGTAGCAGCAAAATGTCATACATGAAGGATCCATCTAGCAAAGCTTTAGACTAAGTGCAGTGAAAATGATTGTCCTTTCAACTTGAGGTCCTTTATAGTGCCAACTAGTTTTGTATTTCTTGTAACTAGAATTTCTTTAGTAAGGCACTACCACTTATTAAGAAAATGCTTTGATTCTGGGAATTTTAGAAACATCAAAGTCCACTCTATCTGCTTATACTAAGAATCACTGAAATAAGCTAATAAGGTTAATATGAGCAATTCACCATACAATTAAGATTACAATGCAGGACTTGAACAGGATGGTAGTAAATTGCCTGGTTCAACATACAGCATAAACACATGCACCAGCTTTACCCATTTAAACAATTTAGACATCGTCTATCAGCAAGCTCCTTCAACTTCTATCAAATCACAACAGCTTCAATTAGGGCTTTATAATCATCATCAACGAAAATGTTAATTACAGCAATAACTTTGATGATCACATCCCTATCATGTATTTTCTCTGTTCTTCACTTTTTCTAAATTACATAATTAAACCTATTTTCCCATCATAGAAAAACTTAACACAGAAGCACAGGCAGCTTTGGGGTGAATTCTAGCTCCATACTCTTGACGTCTTAGGCATTACAACCATTCACCTATGCAGACAGACAACACAGATGAATAACAATCCTTCTGTCCGACAGCAGCAGAAGTTGTGTGTGCGTGCTGAAAGAAAGATAAAAAAGCATGCATGAAATCCCATATACAAGCATGTATGCAAGCAAAAGATGAGATGAGATGAAGTGCAATCTTGATTGTCTGCATGTATTCATGCAGCATGGATGGGTGCCATTCATGCATGTCCCTTTCTGTACTGCTGTGCCGTGCTGCAGGATAGATGAGAGATGAGTGAACAAGCGAGGCAGGGATTCCCACTGTGGGGAAGACCCAGGCAATGCAACAGCAAAGGCGTCATCAGCAGCAGCATCAGCAACATTACACCACATCGCTGACCAGGACACCCACATGCCCCCACCCCACTCTGCTTATATAAGCCGACCATACAGCAGCACAGAATACAGCCACACCATGAACTGTAAGCAGATTCAAATGCCTGATTCAGTCACTTGAAAAAAAAAAAAAAAAAAACTCCTCCTTTTGCCTGCTCACACACATACAGCGTATATTCTAGCACAAAAAGAATGAATGGTTCTGGATTAGAAAGCAAAGAATCATTCATCTCAAGTGTCATCCTCATGGCTGAGCGGACCGTCATGGTTTAATGGCAGGGAGGGGCTGCAGGAAAAATTGTGAATAAGAGGCAGAGGTGGGGTGCTTATGAATAAACCAGCTTTAACTATTCTCTCCTCCTCCACCCATTCCTCTCTTATGTTACCGCAGCTCTCTCCTCAGCACTCCCCCCTGCCTCCCTCAACATATACGCACGCACGCACGCAGGCACGCACGCACACACACACACACAAACACAAACCAGCCCACAGGGTTGCCAAGGAGATGGAAACGTCATTCCCAACTGCTGCCATTTGTGTTGAGCGAGTACCAGTGAGAAGGGCAGAGAGAAGAATATTATTAAAAATAAATACATGGATTGCAGTGTGCACAGACTGAGAGGGATGGGAAGGCAGAAGCAGAAAGAACAGGGCAGGATGAAAAGGATCTACCATTTCTTCCAAGCAATCTTAGTATGTTGGTTCTCAGTCATCCAAGTCATGGGATATCAAATGGTAGAAAGTCAAATTAGAGCTTCAGTACTAATTAAGCCTCTCAGATGAGTAATGAAGCCTGTTCAAGAACTCCACAATGAGTCCAGTTGACTACCTAGTTGACGACTATCATAAATAAATACAAATGACTTTGTAATATCAAGTCCATTTATTCTTGATCACCTGGCAAATCACTGCAAACAAATGCATATGAACAATTACCCTAGAAAACTCCATAATTAAAATAACACCTAACAATAAAAATCTGACAACGCTTACTGGTGCTTTAAATGTGGAGCAGCTACAGGAAGTGTTTTGTTTGCGTCAACAAAAACTTAATCATAGCTCTGAGGGAAAGCAGATGAAGAGGAAGAATTTGCTACTAGCATTGTTGCCCAATTGACAAAAAATATTGATGATGGTAATGAGCTCAACACAACACTGCTGCTGTAGCTAGTACTAGTACAGAATACCCCTATTCTTATGCAGTAGTAACACAAAATATCATCCAGGCATAAGAACTATTCCATGTCATAACATGAGCTGCCCATAGTAGACTCAACAACTACAAAACCTGCCAGCAGCAGCAGCACTGATCTCTGCCTAGTGTGTCCCAGTTCAGTCAGTATGTTGGTGGGCCTGATGTTGACATCTCTCTGCCAACTGTCTGCATCATCTCATGTGGCTGCAGATATACAGCAGAGTTGGGCCAGTTACATCATAGCAAAAGAGGCTATCCACATCATGTTGGCCTCATAAAACCACATTAACAGGCTGGTGTAATACAGCAGGGCAGGGATGCTTTGACCGGGCATTTAACAGCAAATATTAATAGCCATTTAATGTTTTCAAAATTGTCCAAAATCCATACTAATGTCAGGGGAAAATGTCAAGCTTCACAAAACACCATGACACACCACAGGTAAGCGCAAGCGGTTACACAAGCAGACTCACAAAATCACCATTATCCTCATCAGCTGTCATAATGCCGTGCAGGGCGCTCTGACCCACTTCACACATATTACTGGCCTTGCCGACTCTTACATAGGCCCTGCTGATGACAGGCTACCAGCTGAGACACACGGGTCATACATTGCCCTGCCTACTGTGTCATGTTACCAAACCAAAGACTGCCAATGGAAGGAAGCTGTGAGTGAGACATTGAGTGTATGTGTGAGTGGGCCAGTGACTGAAAAAGACAGGGAGAGCTATCTGTCTGGTCAACACTGTGTGTATGTGTGTTTATGTTAAGACACAGAGAATGTATATGACCACTTCAGACAGTAGGCTAGCTGGACTAAATATTTCGAGCAGGTATGAGATCACTGTCAAAATTAGCTGCTCCAGGTCAAGCTGGGTCAGGGTCTCAGCAATAGTTAGCAGCGGGGCAACCTGGAGAAATGAGAAGAATTCTACTGCATTGTAGGTGGTAAGAGCAGTAAGCTGGTGTATATCAAGTCGTTTAACTCATTAACTATTCAGAAAACTAATTTCTAATTAACCTACAGACATCATGCGCATTGAGCCAAAAGCCACACTTTGACACCAGCTGTTGCCTAAGAGAATCAATATATTAGTTTGACAAGTTGGGCTATTAAGAGGGTTAAAACATTATTTTAAACTACACTGTTGTGCTGAAAAGTAACTGACCACAACCTTAATCTATTGGTAGTTTTAATTTCTTAAATAAAAATTTACTCTAACTCAAAATTATATAGTGAATAACTTATACTAACACTGCAACACAATTAAACAGAACTGCATTATTTTGCCAGGCGCACCACACTGTGCTGTCGTGACAGCATACAGCACCGACATTAAAAATGTTTTGTTTTTTTCTACCGTGGTTATTTCTCATTAACAATAGCCAGAGTGCAAGTGAATGCAGAATGAGCACTGTGTATTCCTACACTTTTGTATGGGTAATGATTGAAAGCTATTACTTTATTTCATTCATTGCATTATTTCAAATTTCATAATGGAGAAGCATGCGTAACAGACATGCCTCTCCATTTTCTCTGCAGAGGCTGAATGAAAGATGAAGGTGAATGGAAGCGCAGAACGCTGCAAACAGGAGTGAGCAAGAACTTACAAACCCACAGACAGCAGTGGGAGAGACATACACAGGCAGCTCGACCCAATTCTTCTCTGTATTCAGCCGTGCACCTTGCCCATTTGACGTCAGAGAAACCCATTTCACAAAAGGAAGCAAAAGTAATGTCTTCAGAGTGGAGGCTGACGTGTCTAGTAATGGCAGAGTTTGTGCAAGCTCAGTGGCTGCACATATTAGATATCAGCAGCACTTGCAGTGTGTGCGTAGCACTGTTTGTCTGTGTCAGAGAGGATTCCCCTTTGCGTCGGTTGCACAATCTCACACAGGGAGGGGATGAGGGGGCTGGCACAGCACTGGGGACTATAGAGGAACAGTCCAGACACAGTCGCACTAAAACAGAGTCTGTGGTTCACACAGTAGAAATATGGGCACATGCATCATTGGCCAGCACACACAAAGCTACTCTAGAATACTTTACATATTTTCTGGCATGAGTTATGTAAAAGGTGATTAGGAGGACTCTATGGCTCAGAAAAGCAGTGCCAGGAAATTTAGAAGACAATATCAATAAAGATTAGGAGAAAAAAAAACATCCTAAAGGGAGACTAACAAGACACAAAACACAGATGAAGGGGACATGAACGGCCATGAAGCGGAAGACAGGATTTCTCTTTTTCCATCTATGTCTCTCTGTCCTTTTCCCTGCCACCCCCTCTCTCGTTTCTCTCTCAGTCTCAGTGAGGATACCCCTTCCTACCTTCCGCCCCCTTCGTGTCTACCCCTCCCATCAATATCTCTCTCTCCATCCACCCACTACGAAGTGTTAGATCTCTGTCTCTCTCTCCCTCTCTCTTTTTCTTCCTCTTTTAATGTGTCTTCTTAAGTTGTCAGGCCTGCTGCTGACGCCATCCTCCTCCACTCAGCCAGCCCACTCAGTCCTGTGGGACGAGCTATGACTCATTCTCTCCCTCCTTCCCTCCCTAGTTACCTACCTACCTACCTTTCTGTAGCTCTCTCCAAGTCTCCCTCTCTTTCTCGGTTGCTTTCACTAGTCACAACCTATGTATAGTTCTCTGCTGTGTGTGGGGGAACATACAGAAGGTGTATGGACAGAACAAATCAGACTGATGAATAAGAACACAAGGAGAAAGTGGGTGATGGAAAGAAAGATATGTTGGCCAAGTGAACGACAGTCTCCCTTCTGCATGATGAACGAAAGCCAGTGCATAGAGAGGGGATCCTGACCTAACATGTATTACTGATGAAGGCAGGAGTGCTGGAATGTAGGTGAGGGAGAGAAATATGGAATACCACGTGGGCCAAAATTAAACACGTAAATAATTATGCAACAATTGCATTAATTAATGTAGATTATATGACCCATACTGTACATTATTTAGAATAATTAGAAAACACTCAACTCACTATAAATTACATTATCTTTCTTCTGTAACTACGAAAATATTTCTTTATTATTATTCCATGTTGATCAGAGCCAGAGATTTTTTGCCATTAACATGTTGAAATGGTTTCATTAACTTTAATACGACATTTCCTGTTACAAAAGGATGCTGGGGCAGGACATAACAGTGCACTTTCAATTGTAAACTAATAGGATATCAGGAGCTGAGAGGCAGTAATACTTTAACAAATTTGTACAAAGTATTAAGTGGTTGAAGTATTTATTTGCACCTACTTGCGCAGTGCAAAACAATTACGACAAAAGCATATGTCTAAACCGCTGGAAACTTGCAACAACAGGAAGAAGAGTCATGGATAAGAGGAAGAAATGGTTCAAAGCGTGCCTTCACTTTAGAGAAAGATGACAGGGCTAGTTGTAATTTGTTTAAAATTGTCATTTCAAATAAGGGTGGGGACATCAGCAAAATGCTGAAACATCTTTCTACAGAACATCAGCTTAAATTCCATGTATTTGACACTCTACACACAGTGCTTCCCAACTGAGCAGCACGTCTGTTACCAAGGGTAAATATCCTATGTTATGAAAATGGAAATGAATGCCATACAGGCAGGCTTAGCAGATTTTTTCTTTGACTAAGAAAGCATAAATGAAAACAATGATTAAAGAGTGGAACTTTTGCACACCTGAGTTAGATGCATGATGGCTTTTTCCTACTCTGTTTCTACACTGTGTTCAGACTCAGAGAAAATAAAGCATTTGTGCTGAGGCTGAAAACTAGGCCCACTTTTTCCGCCCACACATAAAATTGATCAGGAATCAATAATGGCATTGGTATCAATTAAATCTTATCAATTCCCATCACTAGCACAGGCAGAGACAAATCTAATCTGTGAACAACCACAGCAAACAAAAACGCTTCAAAAAAAAAATTTGTGGCAATCAAGAAAACCCCATCTGTGATTTTGAAGACAAGGGAATAAATTTGTTGTGTTGATGCCAAAGCTGAAATAAACACTGGATTTCTACCAAATAAAGGGTTACACTCGGATTTGGAAAATGTTTTTTTTCTGATTGAAAGAAGACTATAATAATCAAGACATATTTTGCTGTAGGTGCAGCTTTGCACTAAACCATGAAATTCATACAACCACTTGAAATGTCACCGCAAAATACATCACATGAGGTCTTCAAGGCCAAAAAACACATACACCATGGGCGTCCTAAAACCCAAGTCTCAAAAGCAATAGGGAAATCCCTGCTTCTTAATGCATTTCTATTTTGGTCCCATCAATCGACAATGTAATGCTGAGCCTAGAAATCTCTCATCAGTGTTTCTATCAAGAGGGAGCCCTTAGGGAGTGTGTTAATGACACTACCAGAGCAGATTCCACAGTTTCACCTTGCAAAAAGGATAACAGTAAAATAGTTTTAATAGCACATGACCATTACCATACATTTCTATACATCAAAATAATGAAATCTCTTAGTTGTCCAATAAATACATAAAGGGCTGGATGTGGGATTGTGGTGTTTTCTTGTATTCAAGTACAGTGAGGAGATGTGTGAAAGATTCTGCCTCCACAACTTGAGCTGCTGATAAGAATATGAATTACTATGTCAAAATGAAATTGGGTGGCAGCTCCTGCACTCATTAGAAACCTTATGTAATTTATCAGCTTTTCTTACTGTGAGAGGGAAGAATAGTGGAAGATAGTGGAAGAGAGATAGGAGAGAAAAAAGAGAACAGAGAAAGATGGAGGACCAAGGGGTGGCTAGTGAGACAGGAAGAGAGGAAAAACTTCTCAATGATGAAACAATCTGTGCTGTTAAGCGATTGGACCAAACCTCCACCAATGGGAGGACCAGCTCCATGGCAACAGGCTCTGTCACCAAGAGAAAAGCAGCCATATCCCTCAACACCCCCATATTTTTCTCTCTTTCTCTCTCACGACCCCCCTCCTTTCCCCAATTACAAGGCCCAGTGTATTTATCACTGGGTACTCACATAAACACAAATTAAACAGCACACATACACACACACAAAACGCACAACACCATCATGTGTTACTTATAGCCTGAACAACACAGCTCAATCGCACAAACACAACAAACATACGCACATGTGACCAAACAAGGCTTGCACATGTACACACAGGCATACACACTTAATGGGGCTTACGAAGTGATCAGAATGTGATTCATTCACACACACAGTTATTTAAATGTGCAGATTGGTGATGACTCCCCTCACACACTGTCTGACTGCAGACAGATCTGTCCCACTCTGTCCTGATGAGAGCAGTGACTAACTATCAGGTCTTGTGGAGCTGATCCTTGAACTAAACAGACTGAGCTCATAGACACAAGAAGGAAGAAGGAAGAAGAAGACCCCGGCAGATAGAAAGAGACTGTCCCTCCCTCACCGACATAAATTTGCACAAAATGTATTCAGCATCAGAGGGTATCATGCTTATGTACAAACCCACCTTTACTCAACTCAACTAGCTTTACTGGCTAAAGTTGCTGGCTTAATATCTGAGGTTAACCCTAAAACTTTACTGGAAGCATAATAATAATGGATTGCTGCTTAACCATTGCCACATTGACCAACTGTGGATGCTATGCCAGCAGTGCAAGCTGAGAGGTGAAGCCTCCGGAAGGAGCGAGACACGCTCAAATACGCTCCAACCTTATTTTTTGGCAGCTGCATGACAGACAAAAACTGCTGGGTGCTGAGTGGGATAAACATGAGTTTAATTTTTTTAAAGATGTGACTATGAATACACACTGCTAACATAATGATAGAATGATGTAATATATTTGCAATATTTATTTGATCCATTTTGCCTATGAGTTTGCATTACAAAAAAAAATAATTTCAAAGCGTTAAATATGTGTCAACACCCCATAAGGACATATACATGATAATATGCACATACATGATCATCAACATGATAACTCATAAGCAAGTAGGCCTGCTCGATTATGGAAAAAAATCATAATCACGATTATTTTGGTCAATATTGAAATCACGATTATGTAACACGATAATTTCACATGACTTTGGGAACGTGCTGCATTTATTAAAAAGACACCTTTTTTTGCCATCTAAATTTGTGGTGTTCCCTTGCGTTGCAGCCACTACCATGTAGCAAATCTTGCTGAAGCATGTTTCTGCTCGTCGTCGGATTCCTTGAAGCCAAACTGTTCCCAGACAACATAGTTGATTTTGCCTTTTTTGCTCACCAAACGCTGCTGTAGCTGCCCTCCTTCTGCCATCTTTACTCGCGCTGAGTTTTTAAATTCCAGCGGATGATATGCACACGACCTGCCTCCCTCTGGATGAGAGAGTCTGTGGCTTCGGGAGGGGCGGATGTGCGCGTGCGAGTGTCATTCAGAACGCAAGACAAAATAAGAGTGTTCTTGCAAAACAGAACATGCAAAATAATCGTTTTATCTCGATTGTACTATTTTGGTGATCGTTGGGAGCCGAAATCGAAATTCAATTAATTGCACAGCCCTATAACCAAGAAAAAGCAATTGGTGAAATGAAGGAACCTAGTTTGGTCTGATCCATGTACAGGCAATAGCAAATCTGCTGTGCTTGCACTTGTGGGTGTGCTCCAAAACCTGACCAGCACAGTATCAGTTAGAGCTGGTTGGGTGTCGTTTCCACTCCATTAGAATTTGGCACACCAAACAGCACATGCCATTTTTGAGGGCTTGAAATGATGGCTCTGTGTGGTAAGTATTATATCATGTGTATGAAAAGCATCACAACCAAGACAGGCTAGTAACACTCATTTCACATAGCCTTTCGTGGGTGAAAATGCAGGCTGTTCAAAAAAAAGATATATATAGCCAATGTATGTATTTAATAAAAAATAAATAAAAATAAAACCAAATTAGCGTACTACATAACATATTATTTTCTTTTATATTAAGTCTTCATAACTGATACATTAATCAGCAAAGCCCTGGTTTGAAAGCAGAGCATGGGTAGCAAGCTTAGTCAGTGGAATTTCTTCGGATACCTCACCTAGCCAGGAAGCGAGGCAGGGACCCCAGCGCTGAGGGAGGGACCACCAATAACTGCTGGTGCCTAAATCAAGCTCAAGTTACCACACAATTTTATTGCTACAATTTCTCATCTACAATGAATGTCTCAAACTGTCCTTCTCCCTCTCTATGTTTCTCAGTTTAACTGGTGGTATTTAGCCAACTGGCTCTGCCTCTAGCTTAAAATGCATATTTCATTACACCGTCAGGCTGCTTCTTCCACATTTGTAAGGCCAATGACTTGGCCCAATGCATGATAAAGATGATACAACTCACTGTACAACTTCGTCAGACCTCTTCTTTTAGTTTCTAAATGTCTATCTCTCTCTCTTATTGTTTGCCACTATTACCGTCTCTTTCTGACTGTGTCTCTCTCTCACCCAATATCTGTTATATTCTGCCCTATCAAGTTTGAGAGCAGAGTTGAGCAGCAGCAGTTTCAGCTCCCCCTCAAAGCATTTCGTAATCACTCCACTCCCAGTCTACTGTTTTCTCTCCGCTCACACCAAGAGAAATCCCACTCTTTTATGCTCCATTGCAAATATAGTAAATATTTTCTTCCTGCTGCAAAATTCAGCACAAAGCAATTAAAAAAAAAAAAAAAAAAAAAAAGGTACCATGAATGTCTATAAAATCAGCGTCACAGTTTCAACCTGAATGTGAAATTTGTCGTTATCCTAAGTTGTATCATTTCATCTACTAACAGTGAACTCTGCAAGAAGTTCCTGGCATATTTGAAATCAGTATGTTTGATCTGTTACATACTGCAAACTTCAATAACCTCAGTGAGGGACCATATGCTCTGTGACTGCAAAACAGTGGTCAAATTCTTACATATACAGCTAAACAAAATTTAACCTTATCTGAATACAGGTGCTTGTGGGATGGATTAGTATCTTGGAACAAGGAAGAAATCCAATGTTCCAAGCTGCTTCGCGTTCCTGGCAAAATCATGTCACTCTGCTCCCACACCCTGTTCCTATCTATAGATGCTGGTGTCTTAACCCCTCTTCCACAGTCCTGTAGCTCTCAAGTAAGGACTGAAAACTTTGGCAATTTGTCCGAGTGGTCAAAATTATCCTTTACCTCAGTAAGGCACTAAGAAATGCTCCCTTAAATAGCCTTCTAAGCATCTACAACTAGTCTTGTTTTGAGGTGGTTCATGATTTTCTTTTAGCTCTTTTTCTTTTAACATGTTTGTATTTATTGAATGTGTATTTAGTGTGTTATAGCTGCATGTTCTGCCAAAGCAATCAAGCATAACCCATGATAACTTCACCATCTCCTGTGTTGATACGACTTTTAAAAGGACAATTTCTCTGTTGATGTTGAAATAATTGCTGTGAAAACATTTTACTCATTAGCTGATCTATGTCTGAGCATTACACTTTTCACTACTTATAAATTGTCAGCTGATAATTATAAAGTATAGTCTTTGCTCACATCTGAATGAAAGATAACATCATGGATCCCTGAGCTAGAAATGACTTTACTTGAAACAGTGTTGGGTTTTACATTTCTTGATAAAGTAATAAATAATCAATTTGTTTGAAATAAGAGAACCAACACTTTCATTTTCACACAATATTACCACTAAAAACTGAACTATTAACCCTTAAAAACTGGTAGCAAGTTAAGTACACAGTCACTCTCGTAATGCAGCTCAATGCACCTGCCATTGGCATTGATTTTTTCTTTGGCTAAAAAACACATGGTTTCATGGGAAATAGTTGCACCTGCCACAACTTCTGCTGCAAAGCAAAGGAACATCATTCATTAGCAAATTTCCTTTCCTACGATTAGTCTTCAAACTGATGGATGTCCTTATCAAACTGGACTTCCTGGATCATGTCATCTTTCCACTAGTGTCTGTAGCAAAAACACCCACACCAATGAAGCCTCTTGGTGTTATTTTTTTTTTAACACAGTGCTATTCTTGGTCTGAACATTGCCTAAGAGACAGAGAGGAACTTCTGTCTACATGATGAAATTTATGATTTTAGTTATAACCTGAGTATATGTTAAATAATGCACTGACAAACAGCTCGATGTGTCCAGATGGACCAGTGCCCTCTATGATCTGCACAAACACCTCCATTTGCCACAGCCACACTTAACAACAGCTGGCTGGCTGGGATGCCATGCCAAAACAGTGATGGACACCCGAGTGCTGCCAGCCTAACCCGGAAATCAGGCATCCAGCCAGTCAACCAGCAAGGCTGTCTCTGTTGGGCCAGCAGAAAGCGTGGTCTCTTATAATGTGACTTGTGCACTCCAAAACAGCCAACATGAAGGCAACATGCCAGTCATTCAGACAACCATCCAGCCAACATCCAGCCAACCAACACTCAGCTCAGACTACCACCCATCATCCCCCATCAACTCTTTTTCAGGGGTTCTCCACAGGCATATAGCGATTTAAATATAGTTCCTTCGAATCCTGTCGGCCACAGTGAGGTCAGGGTCTGAAAACAAAACAGACCCAAAACAAGATCTCTCTTTATCACACTCCAGATGAGATCTCTAGTACCCATCAACACAGATTTTATTAAAAGGCAGAAACAACAGCAACTAGAACAGTAAGTCAGCACAGAGAGATAAAATATGGCCTCTGTCCTTTATGCATTACCATTACACCAGGAGCAAGTGACCGCAATGTTCAAACAATGACGACACTATGTTAAAATAGAAAAATAGGGGGGTGATGACAGGTCTGCTGTTGACATGCACAAGATGATATGCATACTGAGGAAACCATTTGACAGACATGTAAGCTCAACTAAGTAGGGCTAAGACTAAATCTGAATACAGCTGTGTAGATCCTGATCTTGTCGCCAATCTCCTACATGACATGTTTGGAACAAAATTTCCAGAGCCCACATTACAACACATTCTTAGTTGCGACAGGGTTGACTATAGTAAAGGACTCCTTCTCACCACATACACTATGCATGGTAAATTGAGAAAACCTTGACTCTGTGTATTTGAAATTTGCCATTGTTAAGTTCATTAGATGCTTTGCTCTCTATTCATCCATTTCATGTGTGAGAGTGAGTGTGTATGGCACTGGCAGCACTGCAGCCCCAGCACAGAGGTAGCGTTAATTAGAGAAACTGCACACGGCAGCGAGTCACTACATCACGTGGCTGACCTGACAGCGGTAGCAGGTCAGCGTCGCGCTGTGCTAGTCCATCTGTTTACCTGTAAAAGCCAACCACTCCCAATACCACCGCCTGCCTAAGGATAGCAATTTAACTGTGTTCACCTTCAAGTTTTTCTTGCCTTTCTGTCCCTCACGATCCCTATTCATCATCACAACCTTCTAATTATATCAGAAACTACCACTCCTAAACTTGTTCTAGTTATATATAGCAGGTCCTCCACCCTCCTCTCAACTTTTCTATCATTTATTTATTGACTTGTGTTTTGAAAAAGCAATCTATTGGTTTACGTATATATAAAAGTTTTCTCAATATTTTATTGTTATAAAAATGTCGCATATTGGTTTCATAGACACATTCCTGCTAGCCACTATTAGCTATCAGCATTAAAAGGAAAAAACTAAAGTGACAATCACATGATCAAAATAAATGTCTGGAAATATACATTAACATTCATAAAATGTGATAGTTGAAGGCAAGGCAGGGAAAATTTGACTGAAGAGAGAAATATGGAGAGAAGAGGCCATGAGAAGGGACAAGGGGGTGTAGGGTGACACTTTCAGAACAGAATTGCAGAGGTTTTCAAGCAGTGAGTGAATGAATGCTAGAGTTGATACAGATCGCATTATTAAAGGCTGCTATATTTAAATCTTTTAACTGTTAACTGTGAAACCTGCTAACTGCAGCTGGCGACAGCAGTCCTTGTTCTGCTCTACAGCCTTGGTCAGCTTGGCATAGAGCCACATGTACAAGTTCCCCACCTAAGCAGAACAAGAGCCACCATCACCAGCTGCAGTCCAATACGGTGGAGTTGCAGTCCATCACCTATAGTGAAGTTATACCATTGGTCAGCCGGATTGTTGGACTTCTCCCACTGGCAATTGGTTTTTCAAAATAATTTGGTGCAAACATTTGCCATTATATCATCAGGGGGCGTTCACAGTGGATCCACAATATTTTTCATTTTCAGACTACTGTAGAAACGTAGAAGAGAGTTGCCAGTACACCTCTCTCTGTGTCAACTCTGTTCAGTGAGAATAATTTCAGTGAAAATGAGAGTTATTCTGTTGCTTCTAGCTTTCCCTCTGAGTGATCATTCTACAAGTAAATATAGGCAAAATCATGGCACAGCCATTGTTTTTAATTTATGTGTATGATGATTTTGTCAGACAACGTTGTGGTTATAAAAATCAGGATTTAAACAGTGCGGAGCAGCAGCTTGGAAATGGCTTTTAAGCTGGTTAACATGTAGTCTTAATGCCGCGTTTCAGCTACTATTTCATACTTGTTCCAGAAACAGAAAAACATGTAAATGAGAACAACTTTCTTGGGTATTCGACTGTAAGAAAAAACTGTATATGTGAGCCCAGAGAGTAGGAGAGAAGCAAACAGATAAAAGGGCTGAAACCAGCTGATACTGGGCAGAATTCAAATATGGCAAGATGATGTTGTGAATATGTTAATTGGCATATTATGTCATCTGGCGACATTAAGCTACTTTTTGAGCTCTTTCGAAATTTTCAACTAAATTTCGCACATTGACCATAAACTATCCCAGCCATATACTAGATTTTGACCTGTGTTGTTTATCTTCTGTATTTGTTAATCAAAACAAAAAATGCATAAGGATTTTTTCCTAAAAAGCTTTGCATGAGAAAGGGGGAATGTTCTGACTTAAAGGCAATTACAGCAATAGTTACTCCAGGGGTTGCTATCGATTTTTTCCCTCCCTTCGTCTCTCTCTCATGCTTCCTCTCTGTCAGACTAAGTCTTTTTCCCACGCAATGGCAATTAGTATGCAGGAGTGAGGCTGCAGGAGCACCTACCTGGGGAGTCACAAACAAAGGAACAACAAAAGTTATGGTCATATGCACAAGATAAGGGTGCACACACAACCTCTTACAACCTCTTAATGCAAGGAGATGGACTGTATTACGTCAGTAAGGGCTACGCAGCGAGTTTTAGCCACCTCAGCTATCTATGCTTTTATCAATTTTGACATGACATCAGGAAGAAAATTGCATTAACTACAGCAACCTGACACCAACCGGGTGGCTTCGATCTCTTCAGGGGTTTGCTGTGGTTATTGTCTCTTTTCCATTTCTAATTGACAAACGGGTAGAATCATTGGATCCTTATCATTTTATTAGCTTACATCTAGCTAGTTGAATTAAGAGTGTATTGCTTTGGACAATGATACATCCTAATTTATTATAATGCTCAAAGATGCACACACATGTACACAAACACACAGTCATTATGTAAACAGCCCATATTCAGCACAAGACAGATCTGGGCCGAGGGAATTACAAAAAAAAAAAAAAAAAAAAAAAAAAAAAAGGATAAACGGAAGTCATGTGGAGGATTGGGAGTCAGATTTTGCAAGGTTATAACCATCAGAACAGAGAAGGAGTAGGAAAAGCCAGGTCTTCTAGACCCGAAACAGTGCTGAGGCCATGAGGATGGCTTGCTATTTATAGCGACAGATTTTTTATTCAAGAGAGCTCTGCTGTTGTGCTTTCTCTCACGCTTGTGCTGCCTCTCTCACCTCCACTCTATCCTCTTTGTTACCGCACATTGTGTTTGACAAATAAAGGGGTAAAACACTGACATATGCAGGTATAAGAGTATATATTCTTTAGAAACCAAAAGGAGATTTCTAATGCCTGATCCATTCATAAACAGTCAAAATGATAAGGGAAAGGAGTTCCCACATGCCTTTTGTAAGCCCATAGGTTCTCCTTTTTTACTGTACCCCTCCCTCCTCGGCATGACAGTGTTGCAGAGTGACGCCTACTTCTTAGTGACTCTCCACCCCCACAAGGCCACCTCCACCCTCCCTCTTCTCACACAAGGACACAGTGGAAGGGAATTCCTCATTACCTCAGCATTTGCTTCACTAAACACATTTTGTGTGTCTGTACATATGAACATAAACTGACCACCGGGCACACACACATACGCCATTTAAGGATCACAAATTAGCATCTCAGCCTGTAATGTACAAAATCCATCTACATAAATGTAACCTTGATTCTCCTTACAGCTTAAGCACACTGATAAAATGAGCTGCAGTTATAATTACAAATGTAGGTAATGTATATGAAATTATCTTCCAGCAAGCCCCATTATATGATTCTTACACCATTACTAAGGCATAATTAAATAAATTGCAGCACAAACTTTACAAAGTGCAACAATGAAAAATGCCAAGATAAGAAACAGTTATAACAGTGGCAATGGCTACATGTCAAACGAAATCTCAAGAGCTGTGAACAGCACCATGAACAAGCTACATCTCACCTACAAATTATTAGCACACACTGACAAAGACACACAGAGACATACACACACAGCACATGCTTACTGTATTTAGCGTTCAGCTCTGTGAATATCCAGCCAAGTCGGATCAGGTGTGTCACAGATAAAAGCACATTATCGCAGGAGAAGCAGTAACAGAAGTAGCTCTGGACCAAGACAACGCTGATATTAGTTTTATCTCACCAAGTAGTACAAATTAATGACTTCCATTTCCCTCAGCATGTAAATAGCTGAGATTCAGGGGTGTTTAGCTCTGTCACTTTCTTCAGCTCATTATACTTTCTTCTTCTCCAGACTTGCTCTGTTCCTTTCCTGTCTGTACGTACCAACAACACGGTTTTGTTAATGGGTTTCCCGTAAAATGTACAGAACACTCTATTTGGACTGCCCCCTTTCTTTTTCTGAATGAAGCACAAGCACTACAGAAAAACGGAAAGCCTTGCTTGCTGGCTGGCTCCCTTTCTCTCTACTGCTCTTATGCTATCATGCGCACAGTTTGCACCGCTCCCTTCTCCTCCAACCCTCCCTTACGTTAGGATTCTCTCTCTCTCTCTCTTACATATCTTGTTTGCTCTCTGCCTCTGTGCAACAATATAATTGCAATGACAGCCAACCCATGGCTCGCAAGAAGCCCAGCTGTTTAGAGGGCTGCTTGGATCAGCCAGTCTGTCACTTGATACAACAGCAGGATACTTATGAGAGATTACAGTAAATAGATTTATTCTTTCACAACTACAATTTAAGATTTTGAACATCAAAAAAACAAAAACAAAGGTATAAGCCTCCATCTGCAAACAGGCAGAAGACACAGTCCAGGCACACTCAAGTCATCATTCATCTCTCCATTTCATGGGAATATATGAGGTTGTTATCTGTAGCCTGCGTCTCAATAAACTGAATGAGCTTAAAGTAGTGACAGCTGCTGGTGAAACAGAGCACTGCTGCAATGGTCAAAATTAAATAATAAAAAACAAGAGGTTTTGAAGAGAAACTAGTGGGGGGATGTAATGAAACTACCTCATTAGCTAAGAAAAACCTTAATCCCACAAGACGACATTTGCATCTTCTCCCTGCAGCCCCCTCACTGCAAACAGCAGCTGAAAGACGCAGTGGAAAAGAGGCAGTCAAAAGTTCAGGATCAAAGTAAATGTCAATAGGGAACTCTACATAAGGTGGCTGAGGTCCAGGGATGTCTGTTAGACTCTTAGGTAAGGAATTAAGTTAAAAAGCACACAACAGACAACTTAATGTTATTGGACAAAAAAATATGCATTGCCACAATACAGTTAGAAAAGTGAAACAAATATGCTCACTGAGCAAATAAGCACTAGATCCTGAAGTAATCCTAAACATTTTCAAATGGTGATTGCACTGTGCACCATACAAAAAAACATTGGTAAAAGAAGGTTTATAGTGAATGAATTTCAACTGCAATTATCTCATTTTCCCTGACCATGTACCAGTGTTTGGCTAGTTACCAGATTTCTGCTCAATCAGAAGTTTGTTAGCTTATTGTGGTTGTTCATTGTTTTAAATCCATTATATGTGACAGCAAATAATGCTCTCTGGTATGACTGTCTAGTTAATGCATAAGTATTTACAGAAAAGTGAGGTCATGCAAATCAGAAAATACTTTCACCATTTACCACTGCATTGAAGTTCCACTAAAATCTTGTTTTCTCTAAACGCTGTTTTGAGGTGCTGTGATCTACCACAATATAGTTGAGCATGCCAATCTTCAAATCTTTATTTAAAAAATGGCACTAAAGCTCTGAAGCACTACAATTTGAGGAAGAAAATGGTCCTACATCCCTGTACAAGCACCATGGTTGTTGTGAATTTGTCTACAAAGTCAGTCTACCACTTAAATTATGTGGATCAAATCATAGATTTGACTATCGGCAATAAGCGACTCAATTTTCTCCTTGAGCTTTTGGACAGATATCCTCTTGTTTACATATCTGTCCGGGTGCATATCAGTGGTCTATATTTATTCTGTTTTTGAGTCACTTTAAATTGTTTATATTCAGCATAGGGGCACTTTTTTGGTTCATTGGTAAGCAATGTTGCCACACAGCAAGATAATGATTTGTCCATGCTGCACAACAATAAGCAGGTACAGGTAATGAATGAATGGATGAATGATGTTTTGCACAGAACTGGCCCTCTCTCCTTATTTAGCCATGTTAAGATGAAAAAACCGACCAATGACTCTGCAATCCTAGCATGGCCCTGGAAAAAGGTTTGTCTCAGGTTGACCACATGACTGGAATAAAGGGGATGGCATGCACTAATGCCACCCTAATGCCTCAATCCAAGTCCAACAGCTTCTTCTGCATTTGCAGCCAGGTAGCCTCTTTTCTCAGGACAGACTGACAAGACAGCAAAAGGCTTAGCGAGAAGGAAAGAGAAAGGGGAGGAGCTGAGCAAGGATCAGCGGCCAGAGACATCACAGATAAAACGTTCATGGACACAATCACCTGACAAGGTGCTGCAGTCGCTACACACAGCATGTAACTGAGGTAAAGCTAAAAGGAAAGACGGGAGGAAATGGTTGTTTACACCTCAAACGTACAAACAACTCAAAACAGGTTTTTACTGAATGACATTGTTTAGACATAACCAGTTTCTTATTAACTTATGATTCAACATGGATTAAATGAAGCCTGTTTTGGCTCAAAAATTTTAATAAATGAAGCTACATTTGCATTAAGTCAATAAAAGTATTAATAAATGTACCTTCAAAAAATGAATAAGAACAAAACACATGCTTTGTCAAGCCCTGCTTGGACCCTACAATCTAATGATGAATTTCAACATGTGACAAGTTCTCTGTTTTCTTTTCCTTTGAAGTATCATGTGAAAGCCCTCCAGCTTTGCAGCAATGACACTGAAGTCAGTCAGGCACCTATACCCAATCAGAGGCCAGACTTAATAGCTTTGCAACCAGTCACCTCCCTCCTGCTCTGATCAATAATTTACATCAAAGCAAGCAATGAAGGATAGATATGAAATGGGAAGATTGAGAAGTGAAAATATCAAGGGAAAAGTAGCTCAGAAAACAAAGAGAACAGGAAAAGAAGAGGAACAAATAAAGATGGAGAGAAACAGAGAAACAGGAGTGGTTAAGAGAAGAGAGAGATAGGAGCAGCAGCAACAGCACCACGCTTGGTGCTCTGGCAGAGATCTATAAATAGCTCTTCAAATCTCTCTAGAAAAAGCCACTCTTCTGCTTCTGCTGCTGCAAACAGAGATTCAGAAACAGAAGCAGATATGGATACCTGGCTGACAAATAAACGTAGATATCATGTCTTCTTGGATAATAACTGCCTATTTCAAATTACATCTGCCTGTAAAATACAGGATTAGAGCCACTTTGACCATCATGGCTTGTATATATGTTTGATCATTGCACATGAATACAGAAAAAGCAAGTAAGTTAAAACATAAAATCACATGTCCTACTGGTGTATGAATAAAGAATTGGTTATAGTCATGCATCCTGCAAACCAAATAAACGAATAAAGACCCTTTTGAAATATAAATTCTTACACCCGTTCACCTAGTTGTAATAAATAAGGCTAACAATTCATTGACATTTCACAATGTGACACGGTTCTGCACATGAAGATTGAAAGTTGCAGGGTATTGGGGGGGGGGGCAGAGTACTCCATCTTTCTCATTGCTGGCCTTAGCAACAGTAGACTGTTGATTCAATGACTCACCTCCATCAGATCTTACTATAGATAATCCTTTTCTCAATAATACTACCCTTACACCATTAACTGGACTGTGTTATTTAGGAAAGATCAGTGCCCAATGTACAAATGCAGAGAAAGGAGCTGTAATAGGGTCACATCTGGTACAATAAGAATCACTAAGAAACACTATACCAATGCTTTAAAGCTGAAATTGTCAGGAGCGGTACCTCCTTAACCTGACCTTGATCTTGCTCAAAACAGTAACTAAAGGAACTGACAAATTGTGATATTTTCAAGACAATCTCAACATCAAACGTGACTATGTTGGCACTCCATGCCTGCCGTTTGCCAATTCTCAACATCACATGGCTGATTAATGCCAGTTTATATGAATATTTATGTTTTCAGACACACATGCATGTTTTCCCAGAGCAGATGTTTGAATCACAGCCTCGCAAGTCTGTGCTGTCATCCCATCTTGTTTGAAACAACAGTCTTGCTATCTATTTTCAGCTAGTGTTAAAAAGTAGTGCTAAAGCCAAGACACAGTCAAGTGTGAATCCTCTTCGTTCATGTATTTTACAGACTATGGATTGAAACACAGAATGACTGGCAAGCTTGCTTCTCTTTAATCTTGAAAAAATATACTTATAATCATGTCTCACTGAGCAAAGGCCTTACACTATAGATGCAAAGAAAGCTTAGGAATTAAATAAAATATAAACTTCAATTGTCACGTGCAACAAACAAAACCTAGGAGTTAAGCTTATTTGTTTGAGACTTTTTTTTTAATTTTTTTAAATCAGAGCACTTAGATTAACTTCACAACCCACTGCCATTCAATCAACGAGGCAAACTAAGATCTGTAACTTCCGGTTAATTAGTTCTTACATCTAAACTTTGCTGTCGTTTCTGACCATCAGTGGACACACATAGCTACTATATCACCTTTTTATCACCAGTTAAGGAGGGCTTTAGACATGATTGCAATTTACAGCTACAAAAAATTTTCAATGACTTCATTCAGATTCAACCAGATAATTGATCACTTTATTCACGATCACTTCAGTCACGCATTCGTTCACTGAGTTTCAGTACCTTCTCTCAGTTAAGATTAGATGGATAAAATGTTAACATGGCCATCTCGAGTCAAACATAGAGAACGCGGACTTTAAAGATGGTGCTTAACGTTACGTTACATATCTAACTAAAGATCATGGATCGTCGACATCAAATCGTCTCAAGTCATCTTAAAGGTTCAGCTCACCGTTTCGCTGGCTTTGCGTCTTGAGTCCGTGTGTAGAATCCTCCAAGTTGTGTCTGTAGAGAACAGATGGCAGTATGGTCAAAGCCTTGGCTGTGCAGTTGACTGAAAATATTAGCTTGCCCACACGCTAACAATAGCTAGCTCACAGCTTTAGCTTGCTTCCTCCGGCGAGTATAATTAGCCACCTAGAGCACCTAGCCTAGCTAATGTTAGCCCGCTAGCTAGCCTTTTCTTTTCAGAGTACGCTTGCTACCCAACTTCAACAAAACCTAGCGTTTATACTACAGCTGGCTAGCCAACAAAGTAGCATGTATTTACAATGAGGCGAACCTTGTTAGAAAACTCTATCCGCACTGTCAGGTCTCAAAATAACAGGTGCTAGCTAGTACGGACAGCTAGCTTTCCGAATGACTTACCGATGCTAATATAATGGTGCTGCTAGCTTGAGTTGGTTCACTGCGACCCCGACTGTCAAAATAGCGCCGCGTGAGGGGAGAGCGGCATGAACGTTAACGATAAAGAGCAAGCACTGAAGAGCAAGGCAGTCAGATCTTTTAGAGCAATACAGCTAAATAACAACAAAACGTCAAAGAATAAAAGGACACAAATTAAAGAAAAAAGAAACAAAACGCTATTCCCCCTTCTCTGCTCCGGCTTGTGTGAGTGTGTCAGCGTCACTTTTTTCCCCCTCACCGACAGTTTACGTCAGCGGCGTACTTCACAGTCGCAGGGAGACGTTCAGGATACTGTAAACTTATACACCGTCAAATGTTACTGACTGTCAAAATGTTGTGTCTGAACGTAGTCTACTGTATGTCATTAAGGTGCCATTTTTACTTTTTTAATTTCTATGATTGGAAAGCAATCAAGGTTTTTTAACATTATGAACTGCAACATTTTATGAGGGTGCTTTTATTTTTAACAGCATGTTCAGTGTGGAAAGTAGGCTAAGTATATTT
This sequence comes from Seriola aureovittata, assembly GCF_021018895.1. Lineage (NCBI taxonomy): Eukaryota > Metazoa > Chordata > Actinopteri > Carangiformes > Carangidae > Seriola > Seriola aureovittata. The sequence continues at coordinate 20,589,890 of NC_079365.1, read as the reverse complement.
ACTCATGTACTGTACTTAAATACATTTTCTATTTACTTACTTTACTCGAGTATTTCCAATTTATGTCTCTTCATACTGCTATTCCACTGCTTTTCAGATGAAAATATTACTCCACTACATTTATCTGACAGCTGTGGTTACTAGTTACTGCGACTTTAGTTAGAAAACATACAATGCTGGGATTTACATGATGTCACTGTGTACTAATAAGAATTATTCATTGTAACTTGTTCTGCAACAACGGTGGAGGCTCTGAATTTCTGGGGAAAAAAACGATTTTCGATCTTGTTTTACAATAACTCACTATTTTGTGAGCAACTATCTTTACATTGTGGTTTGTTAGTTCTACTCAAGTAAAAAATCTGAGTACCCTACTTCTTGCATCACTGAATGTCCCCCATACCAGTTCATTCCCATCCAATAAATCTATCAAAATATAGCCTGCATATCAACATCATAAGTCTAAAATCGAATGATTTCGTTTTAATCTGTTTTTCAATCTTCCTTAAGAAATACTGTATATTCGTGATTATGGGGGTGAAATAAAAAGTTTTCTTGACTTTTAATTTGCACGCTTGACAATATATGAAGTAGATTTTGTTGTAGTTCCTAAAAGACCCCACATGTCGGCAGGCTAGTACTTCAGTGTCACTGTAAGGCCTTGTCGTTCAGCGTTATGACCTACCCTAAGACTCAAAGACCAAAGAGGGAAAAAACATATTCACTGTAAGTAACACTGATGTAGGCCCAAGATATATTTCTATAATACACTTATTCTTGATATGATTGTCAATCCCTGTCTGATATGTGTCCATCTGGAAGGCTACACACACAAAATCAATAATTCCTTTTCAACAGGTGCATAAGGCTCCCTACCCGATGTTGTAAAATAGTAGACTAACTTATTAAACCTTAGCAAACTGATAGGCTACACCCTTTAGCATGTTTTTGTGCATGTCCACACTCGGCTACAGAGGTCATTTGTTACAGTAGGCTGACTTTCTTGAAACACCATACAAACTTACTATATGCCCACAGAAGACATTATAGCATTCATTTTTGCAGTGTGCTGCAGGCCTGTGTCATAAAGGCCAAATCTAGCGCAACAATGCCATTCAATGCCATGCCTATCAATAGTGATGCCATGTCTTTGGACTGGTCGTTTTTATTTTATGAATAAAACACAAAAGACGTGTGTGTGTATGCGTGTGTATGTGTGTGACCCTTCTGTCTCCCTTTCTCTCATACACACACACACACACACACACACACACACACACACACACACACACACACACACACACACACATAGGCAACATGACGAAACGTGTTTCAAATACTACAAAAAAATGTTTGGTCCCCGCCTCATAGCCTCGAGCGCATTCGCACATTTTGAACTACAGTTTAATTGTTTGGTGGCGATGACGCTGATGGACCCAGTAACTGGGTTAAAGGGCACTGAATTTCAACTTTGAACGGGAAGGGTGATGTCAGATTGCGTTTCTCGCTCCGTCACCCTGTAGAGGGCAACGTAAGTGCCACAGAAATTACCTGTTGTGATAAAGAAAGTGACGACCTTATTGTATCCAGGTAAAAATGTATCAAATCAGGCCACTTTTATTTATGCGGCTTCGCTTATGCAAAACAGCGAGTGTGATCTTGCACCAGGTGTGTCACACTGACAGAGTTTTATTGATTCCGTGAGCCACAAGACGTCCTCTCTCTGAGTCGGTGATTGAGTCAGAAGCCTACGTGTGAATGCGTGTTGGATGTGTGTGTGTGTGTGTGTGTGTGTGTGTGTGTGTGTGTGTGTGTGTGTGTGTGTGTGTGTGTGTGTGTGTGTGTGTCTGTCTGTTGTGAGAGAGCAGGACAGACAGATGCTTTGCCAGTAATTTTCTCGGTGCCCCGATGCGCTCATTGGTGCATCCTTCCAACGTGTCACCAGTTTTGGTGGATTACCCCACATGATATCTTCAACTTCAGGAGGGTGAAACACCACTCCTTTCTCTCAGCTCCTGTCTTCACGGTGTCCAGCTGTCTATTAGGACCTTTCACAACAGTTAGAGAGCTTGTGACTTCTAAAGAACAACTCAGGGAAGAGGATTTGAAGATTTCTTTATTCGTTTTCTACTCAAGTCGAGCACAGATAGGCTTCTTTTTTTTAACTTCAGGGTCGAGGATGACGCCTTCTTTTTTATTCCCATCACTTCTGTTTTTGGTGTCCTTGCTGCTGAAGGGTCTCTGGGTCAGTGGCTCCCCGGGCTGCGCGTCGTGTGGTTTACCGGCGATGGAGAAAGACGCAGAGGAAAGGCTGATGATAGAGATCGCCAAACAACAGATTTTGGAGAAGCTGCACCTGAAGGAGAGACCAAACATAACTCACACGGTGCCCCGAGCGGCGCTCCTCACTGCGCTGCGCAAACTGCACTCGGGGCGCGTCAGACAGGACGGTACTCTTGAGCTAGAAAACAATGTACCTACCAAAGAGCAAGGCTATGAAATAGTGAGCTTTGCAGATATAAGTAAGTTTTGTGATCACCTTTTATGACGTTAAGCTGTTCTTTCCTCTGTATGGCGCTGAAACGCCTCACGAGCTTGCGCTTCACCTGCTTGAAATATACACAAATTAGGTCAGGGTTTCCATTTGCCTTGTTATTAAGTTGTTGTGCTGTTCCATAGGCTGTTGTAAAAGTTTAGGATTACAGTCTGTCATTAATCTTTAGATTTAACCATAAGTATAATATTCCTCCAGGGCTTATTGTGAGTTTATATTTAGTGTCAATCAAATCATAAGGTAAAATGCCTAAAATAAGTGAAAATACATTGACTTGTCCTTTATTTGTACACGATTCTGCAACTTACAAGCATGGTTTAAAATGATTTCCCCTTTGCTGGTGTCACAATCTCTCTAGTGTCCGAAATATTAACAGTCTGTGTTGTTTTTAAATTACCTTTGATTCTTAGGTGAGACAGGGAATGGTGAAGAGGCTAGCCTCAGCCTTACCTTCCAGTTTCTGCAGGAACGTGGCCAGAGTATCCAGGTCCTCCAGTCCTCTCTGTGGATCTATGCCCGTTCCTCTGAGGACCCCCATCGGGACTCTCGCCTCCCAGCCAGAGTCTTCCTTTCCGCAGATGATGGGGTGTCTGGCACTAACCGCACTCTGGTGATGGAAAAGATGTTGGAAGTCCAGGAGAGTAACTGGCACACCTTCCCCATCACCCGAATCCTGCAGGCGTTCCTCGACGGTGGTAAACGTCGGCTACGGCTGGAGGTAAGCTGTGATGAAGATGGGAAGAACCTTTGCTCCCTAGATGGCTCTGCTGACACCCCCTACCAGCCCTTCCTGGTGGCCCAGGTGCGTCTCCGTGATGACCACTCCAAACACTTGCTCAGGAAGCGCTCATTGCGTTGTGGTGACGATGTAACTGTGTGCTGCAAGAAAGACTTCTACATCAAGTTCAAGGATATACAGTGGGATGAGTGGATCATTGCACCTGAAGGCTACCATATGAACTACTGCATCGGTCAGTGCCCCCAGCATCTGTCGGGCTCCCCAGGAATAGCATCCTCGTTCCATGCCACTGTCTTCAGCCAGCTGAAAATCAACGGCATCAACACAGCTACAACTTCATGTTGTGTTCCCACTGAGCGCCGGCCACTCTCCATGGTTTTCTTTGACTCTCAGCACAGCATTGTCAAAATGGACGTTCCTGACATGATAGTGGAGTCCTGTGGATGTACATAAAGGACAGAGTAAGAAAGACACGGTATAGTTAACATAGGTTGGTTTTGTGTGTATTGAAGACAGACAGACTCACAGAAAGATACAAACACACATGAATAGAGGAGATGTGTCTGGCTCTGGACAACCAACTTTTAAGCCACTTTTCCACACCCTGACTCATTTTGAGCAACAAAATGGAAAGTGTCCATCATATAAAGATGTATTCTTGGCACTATAGATAGGCTAATAAGAGTTTAATTTCCCCCCAAAAGAATAGATTTTTAAGCTCTACATATGTTGTTAGTAGAACTCTTTTGAAAAATAAGAGGTAACAGGTTTACTTTGTCCCAAATTAGATACAGGCATGTTGAAATAGACATGTTGGCCCTGACTTGTAAGTCGCCTTGGATAAAAGCGACTGCCATCACTCATCAACAGTTTTCATTTAATTTTACAGTTTTGTAATATGCAATAAGAAAAGAGCAGGCTGAAGAGAGAAAAAAAAACTCAGCCTATCCAGAAAAGACAGGTGTGGCTTTAATGTAACGTTTTTATAGTGGTGACAGGGCTGACTGAAGTCCCACTTACATTAAAGAAATTGTTTATGGAGGTCACACCATACACATAGAGATTAATATGACGCCTTTACTGTAGTGTAAATCTTTTTTTCATTTTTGTCATATGTTGTATTTATTTTGTTTTCCACTATTGCTGCTGGGATTCAGTTCAAAGATGCAGTAAAATGTTATATGGATCTCAGGAAATTGCAAACAGAAGTGAAATCACTTTTAACTCTTTCAGGACACATTATCTATTTTTCTGGTATGTTTCATGTTGTAGTCAGTGTCCACATACAACATAGAGAAATAAATAAAATAAATGCTAAATACTTTATTTTACATTACAGTTATATTTTCATGGCAAATCTTTTTTGGTCGACTTAATTGCTGCCATTTTAAAGCAAGGCTTTGAAAACAATGTAAGCGATCCTTGATTTAAAGTGTGCCTTCTTCCTTAACTTGTGATGACAAAGTGCAACTTGGACAATGAGCATCAAGTCATTTTGGCTAAATGAACTCTAAATATTAAAGAGTATCAGTTAATACTTGACCTTCTTTTTATGTGGACCTGTGACAAAATGCTCATATTGTGCTCATATTTTGATATATTTTAATTTTTCTAAACAGAACTGAACCAGCTTGGAATCTGCCCTGTTCTCTGTCTGACAGCAGTCGATGCTGCACACACATTGAAATATGTTTAATCAGCATCTCCACTGTATTATTTACACAAGTCGGCTAATCAGTTGGGTAACTGTGACTCTGACAGCATATGAACCCAGGGTCATTTTTCAGCAGCGTGAGCAAACATTTAGATATTGCTTCAGTGTCAGGTAATGTGAAGGTCTGTGAGGCAGTTGGGTCAATGAGCATGTGCTGTTGCACGTTGGCATTTATATATTTCAAAGTCTAAAGTTTTCTGGGCTGATGTAAAATTAGAAGCTTTCCAGCTAAAGGTAATCTGTTAATCATTTTGGGGGGATGTTAAAACATCTGTGTATCACAATTGTTCTGAGCAGGTACAGTTGTACGTCGATACCAGGAAAATGACCAAGTGAAGTATATTTATATATGCCTGCATCAATACTTATCTCACTAGATTTAAGGTGGTGTTGATGTTGCGAATGTGTGCACATGCCTTGTGCAATTTGATGTCATAATGCAATAATTCCTTGTATACCAACTAAGAACTAAAGTGTTACACTGCTAGCACCAAATACATCTATAGGCCTATTCCACCTCTGTTTGAACTAAGCAGTGTTAAAGTCAAAGATCTTCTCAGGTTTCTGAATGTTGTTTAATGGGTTTGTCCTTACTGTGTTAGTAAACTGTACTTAAGGTTTTGTATTGTACTGCCATGATACAGATTATAAACAAGATCTTTTATCACATTTTGACCAAATAGTCCACAACTTTGGTTAACCTCTCTCTGTTGCCTCTAAAAGCTTAATTTGTATTAATGCTGTATAGTTCAAGCTTGTGTAAAAAATGCTGGAGTTTATTGTTTGTTTTATTTTGTAAGCACTTCCTGTCCCAGGACTTAATGTGACATTGAGGTGCCATCGTACAATAACTTGCTAAGCACTTTATCACCCTACTGTATTTTTAGAGCAAATTTTGCTTGAAAGGTCTGTCAATAGGTCCACAGAGAGCAAATGTCAATCAGCTTATTTTCTTAAGCTTTAGTTGCGTTTCAGTGTGTGGTATTGTATATACTTGCAAAGCACACAGATGATGCAGCAATTTCTGTATACTGTAAGTTTTGGAAATTAGAAGATTTTTTATATCATACTATATTTTATGTAAAACTAATTATATGTATAGCAAATAAATGTAACACATTTGTCTCAATGTGAAATGACATGATTACAGTTAAAATATATTTTTAATAAATTAATAAATATTTTTAAATCAACCTAATTCTTGCCACTGTTATTCTTTTTTAATCATTGTATCTCTCCTCTTTAGCGACAATGACAACACACTGCACCTTAGAAAAAAGAGAATGGTCATTGGAAAAATAAATACAACTTGAACTGACCACAGCAGAAAAAATAATGTACCTGAAAACAGAAATATCTCTGACTCTCCTTGTTACAGTTTTGACAGTAGTATTGGCTGGGAGCAGTTGGAATATGTTTTGATGTAGAAAATGTTAGAAATTTCCCCTCAATGCTTTTAACAATACATTGTTTGTTTGTTTTTTTCCAAGCAATTTGAATATACATTTGATAAAAGTCAGTGGTATTCCTCTTAGTAGCGCACATGTTGATGGCACAGATTAATATGCATCTTTATAAGTAATTTTTTTAAGTGAAAACACAGTGATTCATTTTCCAATTTTACCCAGCATGAGAAACAAGGTGCCTGCCATGTAATCACATTGGTACTGTCTGTAAGGCAAAGGTCGTATTTGCTCATACAAATAGTAGAAGTGGCTTTATGGACTGTCTGTGTTTGGTATGTAAACAGTTGTCACATTCCCTTGGCATGATATCATTTTCACATCATGCATTTGCATTTGGGACTGGTCACTGTCCTATGAACTGTAAATAGGCACACAACTAGATAGAAAGTATATATTGCATCAATACAGTACAACACAACAACACATCATTTTATGGTGCACCACAATCATACTCTGACCTGTAAAGATTTCTATGCTCTATTCTGATTTTTAAACAACACCCATGATATTAAATTATCATATTGAAGAGAATTAGCGAACAATACACACTCAAGCAAATTCATCTAAACCTCTCTTCCATGTTTTAAAATCATATCAAGTTGAATGTCCTAAAGATCAGTTCCCCAAATCTCTGAATTTCAGTATCAATAAAGTAAGTCATAACATAATGTTCCTTTCTGCCAAAATCTGCCAACTCCCCCTGCACAGCCAACAGCGGTGCTGATATTTCACCATCCAAAATGGACTATAATCAGTGTCTGAGGGTAATCACACACAATATTTTTTTAGATTATACAGGTTGTTTATACTGTTTACATTGTCCAAAGTACTGGTCTAAAATGTCAACTTTCTCCGTGATAACTCAGCGAATACTCTCAGTGGATACTCTCATATTCAGATATACTAATAACAAACCCACATAAACCACGATGACTGGTATGTAGACTCAATCATGACAAATTAATCACCTCTTTTCTTCCTTAAGTTACACCTAACCCTATCCAGATCAGTCTTTCCGCTTTTGCAAAGGAGCAAGTGTTTTATCATGAAGCACATAGAACTTGTAAAATTCGCAGATGACGTTAAACAACAAACCCCGCAAGAATACTTTTACTTGTCCATGAAAAGGGTAGTGCTGAAATTTGAGCAGAGCAATACCTTAACTATGTGACCAGCATCTTGCACCTGACCAGAACTGTGAGCACAAATAAATGTAGTAGACTGATGAAACGTTAAGTAGGTGTCAGGTACATCAAGTTGGTGTGACATGCTTAGGTTGATATCAAGTCGCAGTGCCATGCCTGACACTCCTGTAAAGTCAGCTGAAAATGTATAACAGCCTCATCAGATCTGTTAAAGATTACTGGGTAATAATGTGAGAAACTACCAGTGCCTAATACATCACACCTGCATTAGACCATAATGATTCACATTATCATTATTATAAGTGTTTGAACAAAAATATGAAATGTGGTGAGATGACTTCAGATAGACAAAGACGTAACACAGAAAAAGCTAGCGCGGTGTGTAGGCTAAGTAACATCTAGTGAGCAAGCTCGTTTCCACGTAACTGTTCAAAAAGTTTTACTGTGTCTGCAGGTTTTTGTCCAGCAAGACACACCCATTAGACTCAATGGAAAATACATTCATTCAGACACGCCCCCACACATTACAAGACATGCATATATGATTACATCTAACTGTGCCACTAGAAATTGTATCAGAATCTGTAAGAATCTGTAAATAGATAAAGATATGAATCAGATATAGTCCTATCTACTTATCAATTACTGATGGCTAACTCTGCTGATGCCACCAGTTTTGATGAAGTCTAGGAACTGGGCACCCCCTACTGGGGTGATGGTGAACTGTTGTAAAAATGTGAATCTGTAATTTGCTTTTCTAATGGAGTAAGATGACTGCGGAACAAAATTAATGCTAATACTTCACTACATACATAAAATCCTGATTAGTTACCTAGGAACCAGTAAGGAGCACAATAGAGGCTAACTGCGAATCAGCAAATAGCAAATAGCAAATACTTCCTCAATAACTCTGAAACAACTGAAAGTGTATTAGATAATAAATTACTTGAGAACAGACTGCTAGATAGTAGCCTACGCACCTTTATTTTATCTCAGTTTGAAATTTCACCCTAAACTGAGGCTGTTGGTTCGCCACAGCATACAGGCTCCTGTTCCTAGCCTCACAGGAAACAACAGTTAATGGAGTGTTTGAGCCAACAATACACTACAATACACCTGGCTGCTTTTATAGTGTTAGCGTTAAGACATTGCTTCAGTGGCAATTAGCAAACCAAGTACCAGGTTGATAAGAATGAGCACCAATAAATGAAGGAAGGGGCCAGCACACAGTAGATTGTGTCATTGGCTAATGAAGAGCACATGCCTAACTGCAGTTTAGCTGATCCTTTGGAATAGCACAACCTGTTGTGATATATTTGAACAGGAAATGTTGATCTCTGTTTTGTTGGGATATCCTCCCTGGGTTTTCTGTCACCACAACAATAGAAAGAAAGTGCACAGAATTTGTTTTTTTTTGTTTGTTTTTTTGTGCTAAAGGCATTAATAAAAATGACGTGAAAAAATGTCTTTCCAGAAACAATAGCTCTAACACATATATATCAAACATATATTTCCTAGACCATGATATCTGATTAAAGGTGATTTCTGCCGAAGATGTAGTCCCAATTGCTTTCATTTGTGGTACTATCTTGTAGTTGAAGTGAAAAGTGAAAACTCTCCACAGTGATGCCTGTGGATTATCCAGAGAAATAAGGACTTTTTATCTGAAAGGTGACATTGATGTTGAGAACAAATGTTTTATTACTTTGAATGACACAAAATTTCCACTCACATCCATCCATTGTGTTTGGGTGGCTACAAATGTTTCAGACGCAGATACCTTAAATCTTGGGCAAAAACAACAACAACAACAACAATAACAACAAAACAGTATGTCTGGCTCAGTACCACAAGCAATAAGTCATTTGGTTGAACTGACCCTTTAAACAACAGGTAGTTCTTGCTTGTGTCATCTGTGCTTTTGTGGTTCTTTCAGCTGGCTAGATTTGCAGGTACTCGGTCAGGAGATAAAAACCATTTCTGGCTTCTAAGTTAGTGAGTAAATGGTGGCATGGCATCACAACAGCCATTGCGGATGTGTGGCATTTCACAGTGACTGGAAGCGAGCCACAGGATCTAATCAGCAACAAATCAATAAATTGTCAAACAATGGTGTGGCCACCAAAATGCCAGCACGGAGCCCTTTCATCCAATTTCCAACATGTAAAACGCATTTTGTTTATGCTGGGTGAACAACATGGGTGATGGCTGAGTGTGTGGATGCACATGTGATGGTTTTAGAGCATTATCATGATAAAAGTTCAGCGTTAACATGTGTTTAGGTGAGTACTCTTTGACACTAAGAAGTAATTGCATTGGCCTCGCTCATGGAAAGCAAATAGCTGACCTACTCTTGGAAAAATAAAAGCCTACTGACTCACTGATATACTGACACACTGACCTACAGACACACTGTTTGCTGTGTGCCACTAAAACCCTAATCCTTCACTCCACTCGCAATCCTGCAAATCCCCCGGGGAGGGTTAAAGTGTCAGTCAGACTCGTCCCCCGCAGTGTCATGACAGGACAACCTGGGAAAAATCCCTCTCACACTCTCCTTTCCCCCAGCAGTCTTCAGGAAAACAGTAAACAACAGGGTGTTTAGTGCACAAATATCTATGTAGAGTAATGATTATTTGCCATATATTAATCATTCTATGACATATGCTCAGGGTTATGAATTCATACGTTTGTACTACCCATGTCTACAGCATACTGCAAATATGCTTGAAAAGTGAGTCTGGCTTGGATTACAGAAGCACCGTCAGACTCGCTGTTGACTCGGTCAAATTAAATCCTTAAGCAGAGGACAGATCAATTATTTAATTTACCAGTTTAAGGTTAGCCAACTGAGTGAACTGGTACAAAGCACTATACTGAAACAAATGTGAAGTTCAGTTGACTGCTGACTGATATTTCCACTGAGATATCTCTATATCAACTGTCACGTAATAGACAGTTAATGGTATTATTTAATTTCATTATTGATCATAATCATCTAATTGGCATTGTTAAAACTTTAGTAAATCAGTCAGTGATCACATATACTGAAGGAATCCAGACTGTGAAAGCACAGAATATTACCGTATTATTATAGAGAATATATTTTAACTTGTTATATATGTATTCAGTCATTCCAAATAATCAGTTAATTGAAACACTGCTTTAGTAGGCGTAAAATGTAAATTATGGACATAGGACTAAACCCCAGTCATATACTGAGAACCATTTCAAAAGCCCTAGATCTGTTATGCTGCCTGCATTCTTGCTCCTGCGTATAAAGCACTTTACTTTACACATTACTTTTAAATCCACTGGATGATCCTATTACAACAGACCCAGTTACCTGTTATATCTCAGTGTGTTACACAACAAGTACCTTGTTACAGAACAATATCCTTCATCCTTAATGTGTACTGAGTTAGAGCTTAGCCTTTTACTTGCTGTCCACTGTAGTAGAGGTCATTCAGTTTCGGCTGTCTTCCAAATAAATAAAGTAGTAGAAATAATAAAAGTCTATATGCTATCAATAATTAGAAAAATGGAAATGTACTTTATTTAAAGTCACATTTTGGATAACTGTCTAATAAGGATTGTGGCAACTACTAAAAAACCTGTCAAATCAAATCTTGGAGCATAACTTACTCTCATCATAGCAAATTCAAAAAATCTGAGTGTCATAAAGAGAATTTCACATAACTCTTCAAGAATATTATCAAAATATACAAAATAATTTGAATCAATATGTAGTAAAATGCACTGTAGAAGTAATACGTTCATGAGTCACCCTATCTTAAAATCCCATTTCTCTCAATATTGGGTAACTTCTTATAATATGTCTGTCAGTGTTGATGCTGCTCACTAGCTAAAAAGACAAGCCAAATGTACATTTAATATTAACTGGTGTTAATCGGCTATTACTTAAATATCAAATTATTTCTAACTGCAAGGAAGATTATTGATAATCTTCTTCTTTTAATAAAATGTATTCAGTGGCTTGTCTACCAAAACAGTACTGTGTGCTGCTATACTGCCAATGTTGACCACACTCAGCGTCACATTCAAACTTCTTAGTTTTTGCCACTAGGTGGCGTTGTTTAAGTAATAAGCTTGAGGGTCACTCGTTCAGATTTACTACAAGGAAAAATCCAATTAAACTGACCCCTTCTTTACTGTGATCATGTGATTTACTCCGCACGTTTACCTTTCAAAATCCAAGATTGTCAACTGCTGGAGACCAGCAGAGCTAATATCTGAGTTGATGCGCTGAAATTCCATAAAGTAAAGAAAATAACACTAATTTGTGTCAGTATCCATCTTGTACAAATTAATATTAAGGGAGAAAAACTTGTCTGTGGTATTCTTGTTTTAATGTCGGGGGTCTTGAGTAATCAAAACATCATATCTGGACAAACATTTGTCTGAAGTATTATTAACAGCATGTCAGTGCAGCCTGTTGTTTATCACAGTTCTAAGATGTCAGCAATAAGAGAGACAATATAGCATCTGCTGTTATGATTATTTACAGTTTGGTCAGCAGAGGGCACTAGACTTGTGAAAATGGCAGGCGATGAAGCTGCAGATAACAGCTAGTATTGTGGACATGAAGTCCCTCATAATATCAAACATCTGTCACATACTGTGTATGATTTGTAATGTGGTGACTGAACTTTTTATTGATGACACTGGCAGTTCGGATCAACAATGATCATGAGCTTGAAGACAGCTTTAGACATATAACATGTCAAACAGCGTTGTTAAGTTGTATCCATATATCACAGGTAGTCTAGCCCATTGCTGAGCAGAATGGCAACTGATGGGAATACTGATCATTGCAAGTATGAACACTCACCCAAGGCACATTTTAAAATGAGAAAGGGAAAGGTTAGGGTTAAACTCATTTACTAATGTTTCTACCAACATTGTGAACTGAGCTATAGTCTGTGTAGAAAAAAAAGTATCCTTGGATAAACAGCACCCCCCATGACCTATGTTCACATATTGTTCCATGCTTTTCTGTTGGGTATACTACTATAAAACATATGAAAACTTACTTCAAGACAATTTGGGTGTTTATGGCTACCTTGTTTCTGAAGGTGTCATGAGCATCATTTTAAAAGTAGTCAGTCTGGGCATGCCAAATTGGAATTTTCAAGTCAAACATGTTTGACTAATGATTAGGCAGTAGCATCTGATTTCCAAGCCTCCGCTTGTTGCTAAAGACTTAATTGTACTATGCTTCTGCTGTGTGTCATCATTTGTGTCATATCAAGAGGAAATTCAAGAGGTTGTAAAAGTGTCAACACACTATTGCTCTGCAAAGTGGCATCTGTACTTTGAAGTTTATAGAATTCTGTAGAAAATGCCCAGACTTGACTAGTAAGGTGTAGTGCTTTCACACATGCACTGGAACCCTCATTGCCCATTGGAGCTGGATGTGAGAATGAACATGTCTAAATCAGTTGGACTGGACATTCAATGGACTTGACCCTTCCAGCTCCCTATAGTAGAAAATCTGTTATATCTGGTTGAGCCAATGTGTGAAAAGAGTATAGGTCATTGTGTTGATGACATTTCTATCCTGCCTCCTGAAAGCTCTATCCAGTGCCACCCTTTGCCTAAATCAATCAGAGTATTTCCAGTGGGTGAGAACACATCTGACAAGGGCAATCTCTTGTTGAGGGCTACATGTGTGAAAGGGCAACTCTGGACAATGTCTGGACGTTACTCTCTGGACATGGCCCGGAGTGGCCCCAGTTCTTATATGACAAAAATGGTTGAAGAGGGCTTTTTAAATGTTTGAAGCAGGTTATATGTCAAAGATGACACAAAGAAGTGTTATAGGACCTGCTCACAAATAAGCGTTTTTGTGAGACTGAAAAGCTATGCTTAAGACTACAGGTGCTGTAGCTCACTGAAACATCACTTTTACTCTGTCAGACAGGACCCAACCATTGTGCCTCCAACTGGAGCTGTTTGATCAAATGATTTGATATCTACAAGTGAGCACATTTTGGAATACTTGCTTACTATTGGAAGAACCAAAACCCAACTTCTCTCAAGCCCGAGAAAAGGCAGGATTCTCGGAATCCTTGGTAAGTCCTCAGCCTGCGGCAAGTCAGAGTTGGTGCCTGAGTCTCTTGTATGAACATATCAAAACATGCACATTTCAAATGCCTTACAGCAATATCATACCACATTAGACAGCTTAATGTTACTTGCAGCTGACAGTACCTACTTGATAGCCTAGACTTTGGACTGCAAAAGGACACCCAGTTTCAACAGACAGTCCCACACTGTGGATTGTCTTTGGCACCATATGGGTCTATTAATATGAATTGACAAAACAAAGAGGACAGAAATTGGCATGAAAAACAAAAGATTAAGTAAGATTAAGTAATACATGCCCAGCTCTTGGAGACACTATTTGAGCAGGATACTGCACGAATAAGGTATCCAAAGAATAGGGTATGCCTGATGACTTGAACTGATGTACCAGTGGGAAAAAAACACTATGCTATGATCATACTAGGTGCTAACTCTGACATTTTGCAGTGCTCCTGGTATATTGACTGTTTAGAAATTTTAGATAAGGTTACGAACAACAATACAGTAACCAATAACAGAAGCTACAACATGCTCAAAAGGCAATAGACATTGTCCTCACTGGTGTCTTGTGTTTCTTTAATTGAGGAGCTATGAATCTTGGGCATATTGACCAAGGAATCTTTACATACAACATGCATCAGAAATTAGTTTTTTCTGACATGGTGGGCACCTGTGACTAAGTGATGGACATACATACCTTGTTTGACTGTCACTCCAAGAGAAGGACCAACTTGTCTTGTCAACATGTAAGGAACTGGCCTGGAGGTACTGATAGATGGAATCTTGGACAAGAGCTTCTGAAAAATCCAGAGTTTGTTTGCTGAATTAGTTTGAGGCATGAGGACATGAACACATAGCAGATGTGCTCAACAACCCACATAGCCAAAATGGCTTGGTCCAACAATGGCTAAGGAATGAATTGTCCCAAAACTGGGGCATAGACTGCTCTGATTCTCATTTCATCACTGGCCCTAACCTAGTCTGGGTGCTGTTAAGAGAAGTTGATTTTGAGTTGAAATTGTCCACCCCCCCCAAAAAAAAAAAATCTAAGCAATATGACATAGATATTTGGTCTCAGGTGGTTCGGGTAAGTTCAGGTACACCAGATTTCGACCAGCCTGACTCATGTAGCTACTTGGCTACACTTTCAGTTGGTCCACAGTCGTTATGGGAATGGCACATGGTCAACAATCATTGTTTGTAATTTCCACGTGTCAGATGTTAAGCAAACAGTGCAAGTAGCTCATACAATGATCACATTGATGTAAACAGAGTATGCCCAATGCTATGCCACTGTCATATTAATGTCTGTGGTGGGTGTTTTCTGTCTATGCCACCTGGGCTCTCGCCTACTCTGAATGTTGTTGACCAAAATGTAGTCAAAAGCATCTCTATAAAGCCATATATACTATGTATTTCTCTGAAAACCAGTTATCTAATAAGATATTTCTTAAATCTGCAATAGTTGGCCAGATTTTGACCAAATGGGGGCAGCAGAAACAATCTGTAAGTCCCATGATGACATACAGTATTATGACCTTTTAAGCCAATGTTTTTGTACAAGTTGAACATTTGCCACCACATTTAAAAGATGCGGAGTTGTGTTTTTGTGCATCTGATGAATCTAAGTCCAGTATTCACTGTTTGGTCTCCAGTGACTCCAGAGGTAAATATTTGGCCCTTTAGCTGCTAAATGCGCCACTATGTTCACCAGCTAGTCTCTAACTCTGTCTGTTTGATGTTGGTATGCGACAGGTAGTGCTCAGTAGGTTTTTTAGTAGGTTCTTTTTCTCTGAAAACAGCTTCTTATTGTGACCAAAAACCGTACTATGAGAGCACTGAGAGTGAACCAAAACAGTAAAGCACCTAACAATGAGCTGACGCAGGCTAAAACGCATTTGAACACTAATAGGAATTTCGTAGTCATGGGATAGTTCTTTGTCAGTTCATTACTACAATGCTTCAGTAGCTTTTAGGACAGTTTTTTAGGAGTGGCTTGTGAGGAAAATGAGGCAAATTTCCAAAATTACAGAATAGAGAAATAAGACAAAACACACCATGTGAGTTTTTAATTTAATTAGACCATATTTCAGATTATTCTGA
This sequence comes from Seriola aureovittata, assembly GCF_021018895.1. NCBI lineage: Eukaryota > Metazoa > Chordata > Actinopteri > Carangiformes > Carangidae > Seriola > Seriola aureovittata. The sequence continues at coordinate 20,574,061 of NC_079365.1, read as the reverse complement.
TAATGATTTTTAAAAATGGGACAGTCCTGGTGAAAATTGGTATAAACTTTTTTTTTTTTCAGACCATTTATTTCAGTGTTGCTGGACCAGATCTGTGGGTGGGAAGGGGATTAGAAAGTTGTCAGCCATGATGTAATTTTTGGCTGTAACATTTAAGGGGGTAAAGTCAGATTTTTTGAAACTCACTCCAAATAGTGGCTATAAAAACTGTTCTACTCAGATCTGAAAAAAGAAAACTGTACATAAACTCTTCAAATAGTCCCTGACCTTGACCTTAAGATTTGCGACTCCTTTCATTGAACCCTTTTTTAAAGATCAGTATGTTCGAAAAAACAGGCAGGTTGTGAGGAAGCGTTTCAGTGAGGACAGGGGCTGCTGGATTTAAATAGTTCATGATCCAGCAGGAGCTTGCATCAGTACAGCTCAGGGAATTAATGTCAGAGTCCTTGCTGTTCCACCTCAACCCCCACTCAGGTCTTACCACACACAATTTCCTGTGTGGACCTAATTCTGTTAAGGAAGACTAAACACAATCCATCCAATCAGGTTATTGTATGCCACCGTCTCATGTGACAGCTTGCAGATGTAGTTTTGAGTGTATGCTAGTCAAGATTAAAAAAGTAAATGTCTCAGTTAAATACAGCAATGAACATCTCTTTAGTGTGGCCCAATTAATATGAATGATTATTGTAATCAAGATTTATAGCAACTTTTCTCTCAGATTCTGGTTTAAAAAAATGAAGGTAAAAGTCATATTATGTAATATGAAGTTCTACATTTTTGCTACTGCTTGGAATAGATATTTTTTTTTAATTTTCAACTGTATAGACACAATATAGGACATAGGGCAAAGGAGGAAAAGGTAAACCACTCCCATTCAATTTGAATTTAAACTGAGAGAAAGTACATGATGGAACTATTCATATACGTTTTGTCTTAAACCAGATGGTATAGATGTAAAAATAAAATATAATGTATTTACTGCAACATTTTTACAAAGTAGGTCTGCTTTAGGGAAATATACAGTTTGCCATATGTACAGGATTGACATTCTGTCAACCATATGTGCAGTTGTAAATTGCATTTTATTGCATACATACCTAATCCAGGACAAAGAAATTATATATGTCTCTCTGATATATAAAAAAGTATTTTCTCAGATGATGTGGAATCCAACTGCTGGAAGTTTTGGGTCTGCAATGAACACATGACAAAGAAAACAAACATGTAGGACAACAGATATTAATATGTGTGCAAAAGATACAAACATTTTGACATTAAACTTTACAATAATGGATATCCAAAGTGTGTGTATACATTAAATGTTTTTCTATTAATTGAAAAAAAACATACAAAACCATAAACTGAACGCTTCAGTGTGCCTCATTAGATCCCATGTATCTATAACTGCATGCATATACCTCTATAAACAATTTTTAGATAGAATATACTGAATATGTTACCCGAAAAAATAACATTCTCTGTATATACACGGTTCTACAATGGTGTATACTGTATAAAGGACAGAATTGTTTTCATGGCATTTTGGGTTGCCTTCTTATCAGGCTTGTACTATGCTGCCCTCTGGTGACTGTGACTCAAATAAAAAAAGAAAGCACTTTTTAAATTACATGCATGAAGAGGCAAAATGAAACATTTACATAATCAGTTGCACTGGCAAAAAAATACAGTGTGATCAAATGTATTTATTGCAAGTTGGATACATCTATAGCATTTACTTGACGTGCTTGTAGCTGTCTTGAGCATTGAGTACACATCATATTTGATTTAGAATATCCTGAAGTATTAAGGCATGAAAAAAATATGCACTCATATCCGCATACATTCCGAGAGATGCATTTTAATTTAAACAATTATTGACATAATATCTAAAAAGACAGAAAGATATGGCATACACACAACAATATATGAATGGATACAAATCACACAGGGAAAGGACTATATACTAATACCATACAATCATATAAATATGTAGTACTTTGAACCCTTAATTAACTATAATATTCCATTAGAAAATGTTACATTTTCTTTTGCAACATTGCTTAAACTTGCAATGAAAATACATAATTAAAAATTTGATTATATAGGGAAATTGTGGGTGAAACAAAGTGACTGTTTTAAACGAATATCCATATCAGAAAACTGTTGGTTTTTATTGTTCATTATACTATTATTATATTATTGTAATTAAATAATTAAAAAGAAAAAAATGCAAATAGTAAAATGCCTTGACTTAGCCTGGCTCTCGTATAAATTGTCTTACAGTCTGGTGTATATAATCCATTCAAAACAGTACTGTGGATTACAATGACTCGAGACTGGCTAGTGAGCCAGCCATTCCGTTTGTAACACACACTAGAGAGTCTTCCTCAGTTATTATTTTCTATTCATTATTAGTGAATTAAATATTCCACCATCACAAAGATAGAAGAGAGAGACAACCTAGAGAAACATGACAATGACAACCCAGGCCATTAAACACAGTATATGTGTCTACTATTACAATAAAATTTATTATACTAAATCAAAGGCAAAAGAATATTTGTGATAATAAATTGGGTTTATTTGGGGAAATAAAAAAAAAATTATCATTAATGTTATCTTTTAGGTTTTGTATATATTTCAAATACATATCACAGAACTAATTAATGTTAAAACACAGTTATTGATTGATTGCATTCGTCATTTGTCAAACAAATATACAGTTTGCAGTATACATTTGATTACGTTGGTCACAACTCTTCAAATATATTTATTACTTGTTGAATACCTCCATTTCATTTATTTTGTCTGTAAGTATCCTGAGCCTTAAACACACAAATGCAATTTATCTACAGAATATGCTTGAGTATTTAGGTATGCAAAATATCTGCATTTACAGCTGCATGTATTCTGTTAATATTAACAAATGCATTGATTGAACAAATTGTTGGCATAATATTACGATTACCAATTCAACTGCATGGTGGAGATACTATGAAACTGAATGTGTTATAGCATGCTGCAATACTCCAGTGCAACTACAACTGTATGCTGCAAATATCAAGTATCCCTGCAAATGTAATTCATTTAAATGTGTGCATGCATTGCAGAAGCAGTTGCACTACATGCACAATGCACAATTTTACTAGATAAACTAAAATACAATCTTTGTGCAGCTCTTACCTGTGCACCCAGCAGTGCCTGGAGCTATACAGCATTCATGCAGACCTGCTCCTCCTTGTGTAGTGTTTGCCCCCTGCAGTCTCTCCTCTGCCATTTCTTGTCTTCAGTATGTCAGGGCCTGAGCTGAAACCTAGTGCAGGCACAGAGCGCCCTTTTATGTAGTACCTGCAGAGCTGGAGCACAGTCAGCCCGGGACCCCGGACCAATGGGAAGAAAACATGTGCAGAGGACCATCTGCAATGGAAAAACAAATCCTGTAAAAGATTTTGTGGACTTTGCTGCACGAGGGAATGGTGTCCAGCTGCCCCAAGTCTTAGTGACAGATGCTTTCCTCTCACTTGACTAACACGCACGTTCCTGTGTATCCTCCAGTGGCCTTAAATGCTCGATGCTCCTTCACCCTCCACCCATGCAACACTTTCTTTAACTTTCAGTAGACCTCAAATGACACTTTATTTTGACAATTAAATATTAAAGTTATTTTTGTTTTTCATTTAGCAAACTGCAAGGCACCATTTACACTTGTTACGTGGATATTCTTGCTAGATAATTGTGGGACTGTCTCACATTGTCATATCAATGCATATAAATCACACCAGATTAAGAGAAAAGTGTAACTCAAATCCAACTCCTCTTAATTGTTTCTAGTGATTAAGGACAGTGAAAGGTTTTGTGGTAACATGCTTAGGCAGGCTTGAGGTACTTTAACTCTATCCCATCACCTGTCCTCTCAGTACTTCATTGAGAAAAACATTTCAAGATAGCATATCAAGCAAACAAGCAATATTTCTTCCAGGTATAAAAGCATTGCTAAAGTTTGATTTTTGTTTTCATATTAGACTTTATTAACAAAAAATCTAATTATTGAGTGTAATGTGAAAAGAGTTGCTCCTATTGACAAACCAACAGGCAGTTAGCCTTCTACTCTGCAGTCCCACTCTGCTCTACTGAGCCTTTATTTTTCTTAATATTTTTTTTCTTCCTACTATATTTATTGTTATGCACCAAAACATCAAAGCAAATTCCACATACATGAAAACTTGGCAATAAAGCACATTCTGATTCTGATTCTGATTTTCAAATATTGATGATTATTATTTGTCAGTCATCTAATGTAAATATTTAGAAGTGTTTTCCAGTACTTAATAGTTTTACATTTAACACCTCTCAACTATCATTTCCATTATACAGAGGTGATGAGTAATCAGTGTTTGAATGTTCAGATAATACAGGTGTGTTGTGTAAATTGTGTTAATGTAAAAATACAACTTAAAAATATATGATTTTGCAAATCCCAAAAATACATGTCTTACACAATCCAGTAAAACCAGTAATACCATCTATACTTAGACTCACTGGATTGTCTGTTTCACCTTTGTAATCCCTCTCCATTGATAATCTAGAGTGAAGGCTGTGTTGGATTCTCTCTGCAGTCAGATGAAGCATATGGCTCCAGCATCTGTGGGCCGATTTACATCCAAGAATTCCCTGCTTGGCTGCTACAGCAGCAGCTAAACTGGGACTAAAGCCCACAACTCTCATTGACAAAATCTGATTTAACCACTGGCCGTATGTTCTCAATGGACTCCAGCCTCAGTTCAGGTCACCAACTGTTCCGACTTTGACTCAGTGCAAATTTAAACTAAAACTTCTTCATGCCTGGAAACACAAATCCAGCGCTGTTTGGCTAAATCATGGTGACTAAGACTCATCTCTCATCATGGTTATTTATCTACTGTACCCTTTTTAATCACTTTTATCACTTCAATAAATACAGTATACCAGTCTAAAAAATGGTATATAATTTCATGTTAAAAATATGACCTTTTAACTTGCATTTTCTTTCTTGTAGTTTAGTAATTTTAGATCCATATACTTAAACGATGAGTATCCAACAAGAATGCCTCTTGCAAAATGAATATAAGTTGCAGCATTGTGTGAATAGCTGATTGACTTGTTGGTCCACCTTGTGGTGTATTCAAGTATAAATATTAGAGATACTCCTTTTTTAGTGGGTCAGCTCATTCAAATTACGAAAACAAAAATACATGCATTAACCTACTTTGGTGGTGCACCATGCAGATGAGTTTCAGAGCAAAAGAATTGTACCCATGAAAAACTGTTACCATTGAGGTTTGTGGATTATCCTAAATAACCAGTAAAGATATGTTGTTGATTTATTAAATGTATTTTTTATATTACATTGTACTGGGGTGATGGCTGCTGTTTCAGAGGTGGATATTATTTACAGCAAAGCCTCTTGACAGCTATGGACTGCATATGTAAGATTATATACATGACTTAATTTCCACAGCTGGGGATGGCCTCTTTGTACCACTGGCATCAGTTCAACACAAAATCAAGTCACCTTATATCAGCAACGTATAGTATATACCTAGTAAACAAACAGCAAACAACAGACGCTATGACAGTTGAACTTTAAACTTTTAGAAATCTTAACCTGATCTCTTCATACCACCTTCACATTTTACTATGATTAACTGATAGCATCAATATATATTGATATACACCAATATTAAAGACAAAACAGCAAGATCCCAAGCTGAAGCGCAGACACCACAAAAGAGAGAATCAATGATGAACAACACAGACAGGAAATAACACTGGATCCTGCTAATGTCTTAAACCACAACCAACCCCAGCCTGTAAAAAAATTTTTTTACACAGGCCTGAAAAATTAGGATGAGCTATTGCATTTCATAACAGCCTAAATTATCATAAAATATTGCCTTACCCTGGGATGAGCTTGACTGCCAGTCATCCAACCGCAGGCAATTAGTCATTCAAAACATTTAAGAGGGCAATAATTCACTGATCTACCGTGGCAACAGCAGTGCCTGGCATGTGCCACCATTTGGAGTGAGGCCTCAGAAAACAGATATAACATGAAACACTGTGAAGGAAAACGATTTGACAAAGACTGTGGCTGTTATTGATGCCACAGGAATTTAAACAAGGCCTTTTTCACAGCAGGCATTTTGATTCGTCAAAGTAGGACAACACAGGTGTTACTTATAACATTAACAATGGCTGTTCTAGTCAAGTGCCCCAGTAAGTCATGAGAGTGTGGCGGTGAGCTAAATGGAGTTCACCCGTCCTTAATTTCAGTATTTAGAGCCGTGCTTTTCCTGCTGTGATCATTCAAACCTACTTCCATGAAAAAAGGCCTCTGAGGTAATTATTCACTGATTGCGACAGACATGGTGAATTTGTTCTATTAAGCAGAAAAAAATGCCCACACCAGTAATTTTAAAATGTAGAGAAACACCAGCAAAATGCCATTTTCCTGTAAATTGTAAATGACAGAAGTATATTTTTACAACACAAACACAATATATTACACACTCTATGTAGAAGCAGAGGGGCAAAAAGTTCATGTTGGGCCCCTTCTACCCCACAACTCCTGCGCTCCTGTACATTGTATGTGTTGCCTTTACCTTTCAATTAAATATAGTGCAGCAGACTATAAATCACAGCTTCATTTTAAACCTAGAGACACAGAAACTTCCCTGTGCTGGGATAATTAAGCCCCAGGTTTTTCTGGTAAGTTGATCAAACACAAATTTATTCAGGACTATAAGTCATATGAGCTCAATATAAACATATATTATAAATAATAGCATACAGATGTTAAAACTAGAATTTGACACTACATGACATGGCCACTAGATTAGCCAATACAAACGTAAGCCTTGCATCAGATGATTATTATTATGATTACTTTCGGTTCCAAAACAAATTTGCAATTTCTCAAACCACAACAAATCAACTGGCACACAGCGAGACTAGGGCCCTTTCGGGGAGTTGTCCTTTCCCTAATCCGGCCTTGGCTAATTTTGGATATTAAAGACTAAGAACACGGGGAAAATGCATCATATTTTTTGTTGAGGTAATAAAAATGTATCAGTACATCCCTGACCTAATCCCTTTCCTCACACTGGTATAGATTTCCTCCAGCCTATGCTATTTTAAAGAAAACACAAAGACAGCGTTACAGACCTGTCGCCCTGCTCCTGGTCCTGGTCCTGAGCTGCAGACTGAACTCCGGTCCAGGTTTTGTGGTGGATTTTACTGGCGAGGCGCAGCAATCTGCAGCATCCCCACACGTAGTCTGCCACACACGCTGTCCGAGAAGCTGCTATGAAGTTACACTATTAAAGTAAACAAAAACATTTATAGACACATTATCTCAATTACTAGAGAGGAACGCACTTTATATAGACACAGCCATGTCCATGCAAGTATTTTATAAACATATGCACGCTGTAATGTCTTTATATAACTAATTGTGTCGCTGTACATGTATTTATTTACAAAAAAAGGGAAGAAATTGAAAACCTATCAGTTTGAGAGGACAAACTGGAGCGTGTTAACTTTGAGGGGAAAACTGAAGCAGCATGGTCCTTTTTTAAGAAAAACAAAAAGTGAACTTCCTGTTTCGGGGTGGTCCACAGACTGTGGAGAAAGGGAGGGAGGAGGAGAAGGGGGTGCGCATTCCCGCATTGGCTGTGCAGCCAACTCCAGGGCGCTTTGCGGGACTCCATAGCCGAACATGGGGTTCAATTTTGTCTCCGTTTGCGTAAAGTGACTCTGAAGAAAAAACGCCATGGAAAAGCGCTTCTGAAGCAGGATAAAGTCCCGGTTTCTGTGAAGAAGTCAGTCATCTCCATCCGAGTGCGTCTGCCAGAAAGTAGAGAGAAAGAAGAGAGAGACGGGAGGCTTTACTGGAAACTCAGACTTTCACAGTCCTTGGACCCGCTGAGCTCTTCCAAGGACTGTGGGAAACAAGTCAGAAAGTTTCATGCTGAATATCCCTGCGCTATCCTGAGGTAAGCAGAGCTGATGATTCACATTCGCTTTTGAAATCACCGATAAATAACAAGTTACACGTTTTTTTCATGTTTGGAAAGTTCTGTTTTCTTGTTCGGCTTGAGATTAATCACTTGCGTACTTTCTGAAGTAGAAAAAAACCGTGCAAATGTGTCATTAAAGTTAGTAAAGTAAGTCCTCCTTTAGCTGTTACCTCTTCAGGTGATGGTGCGTGATTTGTACGTATTGTGAGCATTGACTTACTTAAAAATGGCTACTTTACATTTCCTCTACACTCCAAATTTAAGTAGTTATTCAGCAAAATATTTCTTCTAACCGACCACAAAGTGTAATGCTTCAGCCACTTTGATACCCTGGGTTTCGTGGACTCATTCACTCATTCGCTTCCTTCACTGTGCAAAGTAACGTCCATTGTTTTTTGTCTGTGTGGAGGCATGGACGTAGGTTCTTCAAACTTCAGAGCTCAGAAAATGCAAGTTTTTTTTCTTCATGCCTCCATGTCTTTAGGAAGTCCTTCTGGTGGGGGTCTGACTGCCAGCTTAGTTTAAAATCATCTGGGACAGTTAAGGGTGGCATGGGCCACCCGAGAACAGCTGTTTCTTGTAACCTGAAATACTTGAGGTGCCAATATCTTTTCCAAATGTGAGTTTCTGTGAAGACACCAACAAAACAACACAATCACTGAAAATTGTGTCGGGCTTTAGGAGTGGAAAAGCTCCTGTAAATGCCCCATTAACCCCCTGATAAATATTTGAGTAACTTTTGCGCTTCTTGAAATGTGCTGGCTGCTTATTTAGCTTTAAATCAAAAGGCATTTCTTGCCTTCTTTCATGCATTGAAGCCTTCCATAATCAACCTCTAATCTGAGATAGATGATTGAATCTAATCTAATTATCTCTGTATGAGGTGAGTGTAGCTGTTAATGTGGAAAGATTAGGCTGCTGGTCTTCATGTAGTGGCCCTGGACTGAAGAGCGTCAACACTGGATTCAATAGAGGAGCCAAACACTTATTTATTCCAAAGTGACAGTGAGAAGTGCTAAGCACACAAACCTACAACCTTCCTAAACAGTATTTATACACACACACACACACACACACACACACACACACACGCGCACATATATAGAGAAAGAGTGTATTTGTAAGTGACAAAGGTCTTTAGTAGATCTCCAAAAACACGAGAGGAAGAGACAATACTTAGGATTTATTTGGTTAAGAGTGAGAGTGTGGGTTGTGCATCATTGGTGTCTTTTTCATAAACATTACGCTGGACAAGAGGTAAAAAAAGAATATAGTCAGATTTCATGATATTTTGTGAAATTCTTGAAATTGTGATAACTTCGTAAGTGTGTCTTGATTAAGTTTTCGAGTGTCAAGAAGAACCTTGTTTGAAGTGGAAGACCGGCGTGCAAACACCTGGGTCATTTTACTCGATTATAGCAAATGGATCATAACAGGAAATATAATAAAGTAAAATGTTAGATGCAGTATGGGTTGGGCTTTTTTTGAATGTAATCCATTACGGAGAGGCACTCGGGCCCTTCTCAAGGTTGAGACAGGGGAGAGTTTCGAGGGAGGAAAGTGCACTTGTCCTCTGGCCACGTGTGAAAAGCTCGGCAGGGGAGCTTCCTCGCCCTCCCTGGTCTTTATCAAGTTTGTTAAGGCCAAAAGGCTCCTTAATGGGAATGCTCTTAAACAAATAGACCATACAGGAAGCAACTGTCCTCTTCTAGCCAGACACAGGAGAGGGCTGATCTGGTTTATCACAGCCATATCAGAGCAGTGATAAGTCTCTATCAGGCTGAACACGGTTGCATTGAGTGCTCTGGGTTCCTTCCTCTTTGAGGCTGGTGTGTTGAATCTGTAATCTGAAATGTAAAGAGCTAATTTGAGCAGTGACAATGCAGCAGAATCTGGAAACATCTCCTCATAGCTCTCACTGGCATTAATGACCTGGATGATGTGTTTAATTTCTGTGTTGGCATTATCGTCCGTCGGTCACGTGACACACACGTACCCAGAGGCAGGCAGCAACAAGTGGTGTGTTTTTGTCCAGATTCCATTTTGGTCCGCTCAGCAAGAAACATGCGTCACGTGATGCCTGCAATCCCCACCCCCACCCACCCCCCAACACTCCTCCTCCTCCTCCTCCTCAACTCCCACCTTCCAGAAAGAGGGAGGTTAGGGGGAGGGAGAGAGGGGGAGAAAGACCACCCTCACTGGGATCACAGCCCCTCAATCAGACCCTTTCACACCCTGTGAACCTGAAACAATCAGGGTTTAATAGCAGCTGTCTGTCTGTGCCGGCCCTGGCTAAAACCGTGTAGGCTCGCAGTGCAGAGCCGATCGGCTTCGGCTGCAGAGAGAAGACGCCTGGGGATGCTCTAAAGGACACATAAGCAAAGACACACACACACACATACACAGACACAGACACAGACACACTCACATACTCCTTTTCTGTCTTTATCCCCCGCTAGTCTTCCCTCCCTTCATCTTCTAGTTGTGCTCCCGTACTTCAAGGCTCCCAAAGAGACCTCAGCTCGCTGATGTCAGGGTCTGGTATTTGAAGGTTATTTTGGTTCATCGGATTGAGTTTGTGTTGTTTTCAAATTGCTGCAAAGCTTTATTCACTTTGTGTGTGTGTTGTCATTCACTGACACGGACTTTGTTCATTGAGACCAGAGTGAATTGATTTTGGTCATGGTTGTTTTGGTTATTATTGAGCCAAACTTTATCTCATTGGAGCCATCTGAATGACACAACAAGAGGCCACAGTTATTACGTATGCAAATAGTCCGTATTCACTGTCAAAAACTGCTGCATACAGTCAGATCATACTCATGATTTCATGAGATCCCTGTAGAGATCCCCTCATCTTTGGGAATAACAATTTTACACATCCAATGATGCTGAAATGAGGCAGAGGAATGGGGTGGGGTGGGTGGGGGGGGGGGGGGGGTGTTATTAAGTAGTGGGCTGACACAAGAGGGCAAAGGCATTAGACACTTGAATTGCATTAGCCAAAGGGCACACATAATAGAAAAGGGAAATGTTCCAGTCATGGGAAATATTCTGAAAATCATTGTTTGTGGTCACTTGGAGTTTTCCCACCCATTATAAGGCGTATCAGACAAATTGCCGAAGTGGAGATTAAAAAAATGATCTATAGAGACAATTAGTTCAAAGCAACTGAAGAATGAGAGCGAGGTCAGATTTGTTTGATATAATTCTTTTAGCGGATGGAGTTTAAATGAAAGCAACAGTGTTTCAGTCCAAAGAGCTAGATACACACTTTTGATTTAACACCCGATGCTAATGTTGGTTGTTCTGGAAAATTAGGTTTTCCATTTCCAACATTACTCTTTTTTCTGTCGCAGTACAGAGCAAACAGTGAATCGGTTAGTCAATTCATTATGCCGTGAAGTTCACCAACTGTTCCCTCATTGATTTCTAATGAGGGAACATCCCATATTACCCATTTATTTCCAGACAAATTTATATTGGATGATTCTGCAGAAAAGAAAAAAAAGTTGCCCAGAAAAAAGTTGAACCTGGCTCAGCTTTTGCTGAGAATGAAATGCATAAAGCTCACACTACCCGCACAGAGCGGTAGCATTGGACATAAATTGTGACCTGAGCAGTCATCCAATATGAACTTCTACAATACCCATGTGCATATGAAGTTGTGGGCTGATGTCTTGATCCTAATAGAAGAAAAACCTGGGGTGGACACATTGGTCTAACTCACTGCCATAATAGTAGATGAGAAAGGTCAAGTCATGTGTGGCACATCAGGCAGTGTCAGCAGAGATGTTGGTTGTATTTTACAGTAAATGCAGTGCTTTGTGTGAGCGTGTACGTTTCGTCATGTTGCCTGTGTGTGTGTGTGTGTGTGTGTGTGTGTGTGCGCGCGTGCGTGTGTGTATGTGCTATATAGATATAATCATGATGCTGACAACAGAAAGCAGAGTTGATCCCTTCCCCATCATCCTTCCTCTTTCTTTGAATGGGGGTGGCAGTTTTTGATCAATTTGTGTGCGTGTGCCTGTCTGTGTGTGTGTGTGTGTGTGTGTGTGCTAACTGTTAACTATCGTCTCATGTGGTTGATATTAGAAATCAAACTAGTGCTAATAGGATCCAGGTGAGGCTGTGAAGAGCTTTCGTGTGCACAAACAACCCACGCCGTTACTTACTCCCACTGTTACATTAGCTCGGTTTGTAACAGTGGGCTTGTGGCCTGGGCTTCTTTGTTATTAGTAGAGTCTGATGAGGAGGCACAAACCTGGATCTTAAAATTCAGTGATCAAGGTTAAGAAAAAGTCAGTGGAGTTGCTGCAAGTTTCAACTGGGAGTGAGTGATGACGGAATGAATTTGTTGTATAAGTTTGAAATCTCCTGCTGGCTAAATGGTTGATTGATATTTGTCTGCATGTGTTTTAATGCATGCAGGTTAGTTTCTGTACCTGTGTGTGTGTGTGTGTGTGTGTGTGTGTGTGTGTGTGTGTGTGTGTGTGTGTATGTGTGTGTGTGCGTGCTCCTGTGTGTGTGTATGTGTGTGTGTGTGTGTGTGTGTCTTTGGCCCGTGCCTTTGCTTCAATGTGTGTGTTCTCAGCCGCTGATGACTCACGCCGTGCTGTCATGTCGGCAGGCAGAAAGCGAAGAGGAGGCGGTGTTTATTATTTCACCAGGTTGCCATAGCCACGGTGCATTCGGGTGCTGCCATCATCAGTGTAATTACAACATGGTTTCTGACAGTCGACCTCCTCACTGCCTGTGTCTCTGACGTCTCATTGGTGGACGTCACAGAGAAAAGAAAACTGTCAAGACGTGTGTTTCTCTTATGGTTTGCAGGGAAGAATCGTCCTGAGAGTTTTGGTGTGATATGATGAGTTTTTGAAGCCATCTGAATTTCCAAACACAACACTAGAGAGCAAAAAAAAATAGGTGAAAAATTGCTCCAGATTAAAAACTCTGTCTTCTTCTCCTTTTTTCCCTTTCCATCAAATCTGCAATCTCTCATTTTAATTTCAGTCTATAAAGAGGTTAGATTACTCCTACTTAGCAGTTTGTATGTAAGTCACAAAATTTCCAGCACCATTTTATGTGATAAGCCATTACATTTTACTGCTAGAATAATTATTTCCGACTTCCACGAAATGAGAGAGAGAGAGAGAGACAGAGGGAGACAGTGCTAAAGAGGCTGAGTTGAGAAAGAGTTGCAGAGGCACATTCATGTTGCGTGTGTTTATGATGAGCCTTCTGGACAACAACTCTGTTATCTGAGATGAGATAACATCCTAAGATTCTTGGGTTGGCAGATGTTCCTGGGCAACTCGCAGTTTCTCATACCACACACTCTTCTTAATGTATACAGCATGTACACTGACAAATTCATGATTAACTGCCCGGCGGTTGTTTCATAGGTTTTCATATGCTCAAAGAGGCTATAAGATGTAGCAGCACACGACGGCTGATAGCTACTTGATATTTCAGTCAGTACATTATAAATTGACGCTGCATCGGTCAACACCGGTGAGTGCAGATGTCTGTTTTATATCAGTGCCAATACAATATCTTAGCTTTGGTATGGATTCAACAAAGCATTACCTTTTAGTTTGAGGATTATAAACATTTTTTAACAATATATTTAAAGCTCCTTAATGCACCAGTGTTAAAAATAAAAAACCTTGGCTGAACAAAATATAGTATAAAGATAGAAAGGTTTGATTTAGATCAGGAAGTATCTGGTCGAGGAAAAACTTTGTCTGAGCACTCGATCCCAACTTTGGTATTCCAAAAGTTTTGATACCCAGCCTTAGTGCTCGACTGGCTTAGTCTCGCTTACAAGAACTCTTGCGTAAGGTCTCTGTGTGAAAGCTGCTGAAGATTCTGAAAAGTGAGTACATGGAGTTTATTTGCATTTAAACTGCACCCGACTGTATATGTTTTTTTTAATGTATAATGAAGGACATGTCATTGTGTTCCAGGTTTACAGAGTTACAAAAGCTTAAAGTTTAAACAATGGATGACCCAAACCACATTGGTATTGCGGCTTCATACTGTATATTTATGAAAAAAGGAACATTGTGGTCAGTCTTTCAGACGCACAAAGAACGATGAAATTTCTTTCTCTGTTTGTTCTCTACTCCTCTTTTTTTGTTGCTGAAAATTTCCCTCCTTTGTTTCTTTTTTTTTTTTTTAAACTTTAGCCTTCTCATTCTTTCTCCTCTCCTCTTGCTCTTCCTCTGCCGCTCAGACTCTTGCGTCTTTTTCTATCCTTGTCTCCCTGCTCTGTAAGTAAGTGACAGTTGTGAGAAGCTACAGTGGCTTGCTGATGCCACGTTAACCGGATCAGATGCCATAACAGGAAGTCAGTCCACATGCATGGACGTAGCACAGTGACACACGCACATGACTTACAATCGCTGCAAGCCAAATGCAGGCCGGGCCGTCACCGATACACTGACATGAATCTGCTGTAGGTCAAAGGTAACTGCACCCTCAGTCAAACAGCGTCATATTTGCTACAACAGATCTGACATGACATTCAGTCTTGCAGAGCGCTTTGATCAGACTTTAGGCTCCGTACGGAAAGTCACTGGTGATTCACAGAAAACTCTGCACCTTCATTTTAATTTATAAGTTCCATCTGTTGGATTTTTTTCCCCCCTAGAACAAACTGAATGATAAATCTTCTGTCAAAGAGAAGCATCTGCAACCAAACCGAACCCATTTAGACCGAAGAGCTTTACAGCACATGATTAACAAAAGCGATGCAGTGTGCTTGTTTTGTCGGCTTCCTGATGGCCTGAACTGAAGCGTACTTACTGGATGTGTTCTTCTGTTGCATCAAATATTGTTTACAGTTGTGTTCCCTCTGGCCCACTGCCATAAAACGTAAATGGAAACTAGCAATCTTCTTTGTGTCGAAGTTGTTTTTAAGAAAATAATTCCCCTCAGGAAACAACAAACTATCGGAAGGTTGCCTTTTGTGAGATGTAATTAACTTTGTCTCAACAAAGCTTTGCTGTTGTCTCCTTTACAGTAGAGACGAAGAAGAATCCTTTATGAACACTGTACACTAGCACAGAAATGCATTTGCTGCATATTTGCAAACTTAATTAAGCCGTTAGCAAAATAATATTATTGGCACGCTATGAGAAAGAACTTTCCATTTTCATTAACAGTGGAATTTGTTGGAAAGGAAAGAAGGGCAAAAGAGAGTAAAGGGTGCACGAGAGAAACATTTCATAGTGAATGTGGAGGAGTGAGTAAGAGAGAGAGAGAGAGAGAGAGAGAGAGAGATGCAGATTGTTTTAAATCCGCAGCGAGTCAGGCTCTCAAATTTATGCCCATGGGCTGCTTCTTGGGTGGGCTGCAGGGAGGGCGGTGCGCTAGCTGGAGCAGGGGAAAGTTGCCGACTCCAGACTGCTCGCCTTGCTCTGAAGCTTGGCTTTTCCTGCTGGAACACATTTACAACTCAACCGTCCTGACTGGCTGCCTGACTGCCTGGCCCTGCCCTGCCTGACTGACTGACTGAACTCCACTTATTGAGCAACCTCGGTGTGGCTGTGTTAGACAGTATTTCTCATTTTAGTGACGCCTTTCTTGTTTTTAGCACTGGAGCGCAGCTGGAAGCTACAACACAACAGTTTTGTGAGCACACGTTAGTTTTCGTGTGCGAGAAAATACTATGGTACTCAGCAGATACTGTTCTTTTTTTCCGAAATGACACTTTATATCAGTTTTGAAGAAATTCCACACTCAAACTGATTTCCTCCAAGAAGCAGTTTGTACTCAAGAAACGCCAAAGACAATTCACGTCTCAACCCAAGAACTTGGATCAGATAAGGGATAATTCTGGCTCCTCTGTATTTCGTGCCAGCAGTGACTGTTTGTTTTGCTCAGCATGAGAAAGATCCGGGCCCACATCTAGCCTTCGAATAGATTCCCTGATGTTTAGGATGAAGGAGAATATGCTCACTCAACGACCTGCTATCAAGCTGTTTTTCACAGTAGAGATTGTGGGCTGGATATAAGCTGCTCATAGTGGAGTGGCACCAGTGGTGTCATCTTAGCATTACATCAAATATATAAAAAAAATCCTCTTCCTTCCTCCTCCTTTCTAACGTGAAGTACAACAGATCTGATGTTGAATTAATTAATTCATTCATTCATTCATCAAACAATATGCATCAGTTTGAGTTCTTCCCCCCGTTTTGTCCTACTTTTACAATAAAGACCCGTTTAGTGCTGAGTTTCTCTAACTTTAGAAACGGGGAGGTTTTCCCTGCCGCAGTAACAGCACAGCACTGAACACACAGCGAGGGATGACATAAGCAGCATGTAAATCAGCTCAAATTTAGAGGCTGGTTGGTC
The DNA here is from genome assembly GCF_021018895.1 of Seriola aureovittata. NCBI lineage: Eukaryota > Metazoa > Chordata > Actinopteri > Carangiformes > Carangidae > Seriola > Seriola aureovittata. Next base: position 20,557,640 of record NC_079365.1, on the reverse strand, counting down.
GGTTCACCACGATAATGTGCTGACACACACGCACATACACACACATGCACACACACATGCCCATGCATGCATACACACTATAACAATAAGAGGCCAGAGGGAAGTAAACAAGTAGTGTGAACATGGATCATTTATCTTCAGATTCCACATTATGCCAAGGCTTTAATCACAAATGTGTATCTTTTAAAAAAAGAAACAAAGTAAAATACACATTATCCTTGAAGTTAAAGCAAACAAACAAAAAACAAACAAAAAAAAACTCATGCGTGTGGGTGTGCTTCTTCTTCCCAGCAGTCTCTGTTCATTCCAGCCTGTGTGTCTGGCTGCTTTGCGAGCTAATTCGCTCTGAAGGTATTATGGTTATTGGAAGGCTTGTAAACCATTAAATCTTTATTTACAAGAGAAAGAAAAGAGGGTCTGGGTGACTGAGTGGGGGCGAGCTAGGTCTTGGTACAGACGCTGACCCCACTGTAAGTGATCAGAACAACTGTATTTCTTGACTGGCAGGCCTGCGGGACATCTGGTGCTGTTTGCAGCAAACTGCAGACCACTCCTCAATTACATAATTATGCCCATTAATTACATGAGGAGGGCCTACATTTCCTGGTAGCCAATAACTAACAAAAAGAGAGCCAGTAAACAAGGGCTCTAAGACACACATGATTATAGTGTGTGTGGTGAAACATGAAACATGGCCTCCCATGTATAGGAGCAGCCCAAGGTTAAAAAGCCACCTAGTATATTGTATTTCCAGGGTTACGTTGAGGTGAGCGTGTGTGTGTGTGTGTGTGTGTGTGTGTGTGTGTGTGTGTGTGTAAGAGTGTGATGTGTCCATTGAGCTCAAGTAAATCAGCATCTTACAAGTTGGAGAAGAATTTCAGGGCAAAACAGGAGTGAGGTGACACGGCAGCACAGCTGGTAGCTAAACACCGTTCGTGATGTTAAAATCTTAAAGACAGTTTGTTGTTTCTTCAGCATCAGTAACCATTGTTTTTGGCCACACACAAAGCTCCCTGCAGGTCATTTCTCCAGGAGAAGACCAGGAGAAACGGCTCACCTACATGTTGTGACTGGATGGATGCAGGTGTGATGGCTATGGTGGTGGTTTCACACCGTGGAGGTTCTGCTGAGGAGAGCTTCTGTTTGAGTGGAATGTATGGCTACCACAGAGGGTTTCAGCATGATCGGAGAAAATGTAAATATTGAAATAAAACTGGCCATTGACCCTTCATAACTGGATAGTGTCACCAAATTACCAAATCTCAGTTTTTTATTTTGTAGAATTCAGGTCATTTAAAAGGATAAGTTTGCATTTTTTCCCTAGCCTTTATAGATGTAAAAGCCCAATTAGGGACAGGAGTCGAGAATTAGCAATAGCTATAAACTCTTTGTGCAACACATTCGTTTCATGCACTGTTTAGACACTATGATGTAATTGTTTCTCCTGTCCACTGTGAAGAGATCCTCTCCTGAAGTGATTTTTTTAAAAAGTTTTTATGTAATGTAAGTGATGGGGGACAAAATAGCAGATTTTTTTTTTTTCTCTGACTAACAGTCCAAAACCCAAAGATTTTTTTCTCACTATCATTTATGACAAAGAAAAGCATAAAATCCTTGAGAAGCTGGAAGCAGGAAACGTTCGGTGTTTTTAGCTTAAAAAATTACAAAAACAATTGTAATAGTTGTAATAGTTGCAGATTCATTTTCCGTCCATTGACACTAACTGTCACAGCTCTGCAAAATTCACACTCCTCTAAACAATATTGAACTTATCCTTTAAGCTGTGGATGCAAAATGATGCGAGTGAGGATGCAAGATGGCATTAACTCTGTGGTTCCCATGCCGTGAACTGACCTGCTGCTGCACTCAGCATGAAACAAATGTTGGAATGACAATGCGGCTGTCGCAGCTGTTGTTTTTTCAGGTCCGGGGCTGTTGTCCTCTCCTCCTCCTCCTCCTCCTTCTCCTGTACTTCTTTTTCCTGATGCTCCTCTTGTCCTAATCACTATCTTTATGCCGGGGGGATGCGGGGGGGGGGGTTACAGAACGGGGTGAGCCTGTGGGACAGGAGCTCAGACAGTAATGCACCTGCTAGCAGAAGTTTGAGGAGAGCGTGAGACAACGGAAGAGTAACTGGTGGGGGAGAGACACTGTCTTTCTGTGAGTGTCGGGACGGGACAGAGAGAGGGCAGGGTACAGTGAAAGGAAGAGGCTGTGAGAGTGAGCCTCTTGGTCTTTGGACTGCAGGGAGGATGGAGGTACCATGCTGGGCATTTATGCCAGGCTTATGGGACCAGACTCAGATGAATGCACAGAAGGTCAACAGGGATCCACGCTCACTTTTCTTTTCACACAGAGTACAGCGCTGTGTGTTCGCACTGTGATGGACTGGCGACCTGTGCCGGGTGGTTCCCTGCCTTTAGCCCAGTGCATGCTGGGAAATGCTCCAGCTCCCCCACCCCAGCCCAGGCTGTGAAAAAAGAGGAGAATGTAAGGATGAATGGATGAAAAACACTGCCAGGGTGTATAGTACTGTCTTTATTATTATTATATAACTGTTTTATCACATTCTCTATACATCACATAAACTGGGATATTATACTTTTATAGTGTCTATAAAGTCCTTTTAAAATGTAGAAGAATTACGGCACCCGAAGCCAAAGAGGTTGGTAACCACTGCCGAAGAGTGGACACATATAATAAGAGTTATCTCTTATCTGCCCCCCACCCCCCACCTTCCCTCATAACCAAACCTGTACTCATTTTATGATGATTTTATGATGATGTTTGATTTGCTTTAAGGCAACAGCTTTGAGTGAACTTGTAGATAAATCTGAATATTAAATGTGGAGTTTAAAAAGACAATACTTGCAATAAGATTGATTATTAGTTACAGCAGGTTAAGCTTAGGCTACATTGTGTTGGTTAAGGTTACGTGTGGAGTGCTGTTCATGCTTGCGTTAAGTTTGAGGGCAAATGTTTGACTTAAAAGTTTTTGCACCTCTTATGTTCTTGTTTAAAAGAAATGCAGTCAGTCATCGATGTTAATCATCCGTCTTTTATTCTCGGTTCTGATGGAGAATATTTTAGTCTTTCCACGAACACAACACCACACAGCCTCCTAATCTGATGACTCTGCAGCAGGTTGTGACTTTGTCAGACTTTCCCGACTGCTGATTATTTCCCCAGCAGTTTAAACCCCCTTGTCCGTCACTCTGTTCCCGTTGCTTCCACTCAGGACGGGACAGGCAGTTGTTCTGCCGTTTATTGGCCCTTATTAGCAGGCACCTGTAGTCCATTAAAAGGCCTGGTGCGCTGACAGACTGACAGATAACACTCTGTCTTTGACTTCTCAGTGTGGTGAGAGCAGCTCTTCATTTGGGATATGAACGGAAATTTGTTATACTGTAGAGAACAATCGCTGGATGTTCAAAGTTTCAAACACTGAAACCCACAGGATCCCATTCAAAGGGGTTATTTATCGACTCTTGTCTTCTTGTGCAGCTGTGGAGCAGAAATGTGGTGAGCACTTGTGTGTTGAGTGCGTGTCAGTGTGTCTGTGTGAATGTTAAGTGTTGTGTGCATGTGCTTTGGTGTACAGTGGGCGAAGGTTCCCAGATGTGGAAGCGCAGCAGGGAAGGAAGTTGTTGGCGATTAGCTGGACGTTTGGCTCCTTTGTTGTGCTTCTTGTGTCAGTTAATGTGATTTGATGTGCTCAAAAAACTTTGTATTAATATATTTTACATAACATATCTGGCCACTGTGGTAAAAAATTACAACTCTGAGGTAACTGTCTTAACTGACATACTGACTAACTGTCATATCTGTTACATGGCAATATCTATTTGAAGTGTGTTAAGTGTGTATTGTACTTGGGCATGGCTACATTTTATTGCTTATGAATTAGACTTTTAATTTGCAAAATCAAGAATTTGTTATTTCTTCTTTCAAAGGTTACATAGTTGGGGAGAGATTGCGGAGGTAAAACAGTCATATATAACAGAGCATGACACAGTAACACTCCTTTGTCATTTGCTGTTTTGGCTTCAGAATGATGTGCATTAGAGGAGAGTTAAGGAAGAACCTAGCAACAACCTAGCTGGTCACAGGTCACCTGGCAACTGGTCCAAGCCGAGAGATAGTTTGAGGTTAAGAGGTGCTGGTAGGTCAATATTGTTACTGTTGGACAGACCCAGGCTAGCTGTTTACCCCCGTTTCCAGTCTTTGTGCTAAACTAAGTTAGCTGACTGGTGGTGGAAACCTCATATTTACAGTACAGACGTGGGAGTGGCGTCAGTCTTCTCGTCTAACTCTGCAAGGAAGCAAGTAAGTGCATCTCCCAAACTGGTCCACTGACAACAATATCACGTGGCATCTAAAGCCAGAGTTTGGACTTGCAAAAAAAAACCATTGTCCTGAAGGAATCCGTTGGTTTTTATATGATACACAGTGTTGACAGGAGAGATGTTACGGACGGGAGAAAGCTGTGAAATTGTAGAATGAGTTGGGATACTATGATTGAATCAAATGATTGCAAAACTTTTCCTCCTGAACGGCTGGAGTTTCTCGATGGGTCAGTGTTTCCTTCTTTTTCTCAAATCTGGCTTATTCCTCACTTGAATCTTTTCTTCAAAGTGACGCAGGGCTGTCAGTGAAGCAGAACAAAATAATGACAGCTGCATCCTGACGTTGAGCGGACCGCCTACACCTGATGTTGAGTACCAGAGACCTTCATGTATGACCGACACGTCAGCTGCCTGTCTCTCCCATTTTATACGCATTTATTCATTATAATCAACATTTCAATAACTACGGTAGCATGAGCAAATCGGTGTTATAACATTATAATCACCAAAAAAAAATGTTCCTGTTGATGGTGAGCTGAGTCCTTGTGGCTGCCACCCCTCCTCCTCTTCCTCTCCTCCTCCTCCTCCTCCCCCCTCATCTTGTGTGTCCCAGCTCACACTCCAGCTTCCTGTGGGATAGAGCCGAGCCTCGGGGCAGAGGGATGTCTGTTTCCAGCCAATGAGCTCTGTCACACATGCTCCGGCTTGTCAGACTGAGTTTGTGTGAGGGTGATTGGGTGTCAGAGTGAGTGTATGCATGTAAGTGCTGATACGTCTGTGAGTGTCCTGGTCGTCTTCCTGTGCATATGTGTGTGTGTGTGTTTAGATGTTCAGAGATATGAGTGTTTTTTCTCTGTGGGTGGAGGTGACTGTCTAGGACATGGTAAGAAAAAAAATTCAATTAGGAGCTCACTGTTGTCCAGGTTCATCTCAGGTTGCCCAAACACAACTTTGTCTTTGTGAGTTTTATCTCTGGGATGGCAGTGGAAAATCTATGAAATTTAAAAGATGCTGTAAAACATTTACACTCTCTTGTTGGAAAGGAAAAATAAACAGTATGTACACATGATACTACTTGCAGATCACCAGTGCTGTTCATTAGTGTACAACTGTTAATTCACCTAACCGTGCTTACAAAATCTCCTCTCACAAGACAACAGGTCATAGGTTAGCGTGGTCCAAGTTGCAGTTTTTAATTGCAATCAAAGAGACAAGAGTTAGAACCTATGGATATACTGAAACGTTGCATTGTGAAGATGCAGTTTTCCTTTCAGATAATAAAGCTGCAACTATCTATTATTTTCATTATCGCTTAATCTGACAATTATTTTTGAAGAAATGTCATGAAATGGTTTAAAAAAAGGCCTGTTCCTGTTTCAGCTCAGTATTTACTCTAAACTGGATATAATTTGGTATTTGCTTTTGTAATTGAACCTGATGGTAATAAATATTTTTCATTAGAAGGAGTTAACATGGTGTTCTAGTCAAAAACAAGTTGTCACCTTAACAAATGTCCTCAATCATGTTCTATGCACCGTGTTTTTTTTTTGTTTTTTTTGTTGTTTCCTTTTTAACTCTAAAACTAATTCTGTGGTTTCTCTCAAAACCAACCTGTTCAGTTCTATGCTTTCACACAGTCAGGTTAGTGGCATGTTTATGTGGCTCCACATCATGCCTGATCACTCACAGGCGGCATGTTAGGAGAGAGTCTGCGGTACAAAAACATCAATGGGATCTGTGTGTATTTGTGTGTAAGCAAAGCCGTGTGTCTTTTACATTGAACTTATTACACACACGGTGGCTGGCTTCACCTCAGCACTTCTTCCCCTGCTGGTTGGCCATCAGAGCAGGCTGGTGGTGCGTCTGAGGTGTGTGGCTTACCACCGTGTGATTGCCTGGAGGGCTCTTGCTGTCTGTTGTCACCTATGCACACAGACAGATGTTGTGTTTCCTCTCTCTGATTGATCATGTATTCTCATTCTCTCTCAACTGCTTTAAGGAGAATTTTTAAACAGATATTCACAATTTCGTTCACAACAGAAAAGTAATTCCCAAGTTTTACCGACACGACGGCAGTGTATGTGTAAGAGATACATTTTCAAAATCTTTCTTCTTCTGCCTGTTTCACCTTGTGCTGCTGTTGCTTTTATGTTAATTTCACAACATTCAATTCAGCATTTTTCTGTGTTGAAAGTCTTTCAGATGGGTCACTAGGTCCGCCCTAACGTCCACACAGTCACCTTTCCTAACACAGACTGTAATACACCCTCAGGTCAACAAGGGAATTGTTTTAACCTCAGCCAAGTGGGGTTTGGAAGCTGGAGGACGTGAAATTACCAAGTAGAAGATAATTCACTCGCCTCTCCTCTCCTCTCCTCGCCTCTCCTCTCCTCTCCTCTCCTCTCCTCTCCTCTCATCTCCTCTCCTCTCCTCTCCTCTCAGTAAACACACTGAAGAGTAAACGTTTTTAACTTGGAGTGTTAGCACCAGAGCTCTTCTGCTAACTGACCCGGGGCTCTGAAGAGCTGCACATAACAGGCGCCCACATTGGCTTTTGTGTGCAGGAGGGTCTTTACATAACCCACATAACCAAGCACATTGTCTAGCAACCAGCCGCCTACTGAAGGGCCTTGTAAATGGAGGAGGGGGTCTGCTTGAGTGGAGGCCAGTAGCCGGGTTGAGAGGCTAGTGGAGCTAAGCTAGGTCATGACTGAAGGCTAGTTTGTTAGCCTGATAATGCCCTAAGGGAACTGATGCAATGAGCTCCCTCAGCAAGAAAGTGGCGAGTTTTGTTGCAGTCGAGAAATGACCAGATTTAAAGATAAAATCATTCCTGGTTATATATAAAAATCAAATATTCTATAGGTATCTGAAAAGCCTAAAACAATTCACTCTTTTCACTAAATAGTCATGTTTGCCAATGTAAATCATGTTTTAGTTACCCAACGCCCCTCACTGTGCTCCCTACATCATTGCTCCACAAAGCCCGGCCTTCTTCACCCTGTTTCCAGTGTTTGGGTCTGAGCCAGAATTCCTTGGAACTACCCAGGATGTTGAGGTATATTTTTCCTCCCCGCTCCCAAAGATTGGTTTTTTCAAGATGGTTTTTTTTTTTTTTTTTTTTTTTTTTTTTGGCAGAATTGAAATGTCCCTGTCTCATGTCTAAAGATCACACCCAAAAGACTTGGAAGAACTTTTAATAAGTTCTGTCGGGTGTAATTTTTTTTTTAAATGTTTTAATTGTGGATCCTATTATTTATTGTTATTATTTATATTATATAGTATTCGTGTCTTCTTTTGTGTTTGAGCGTGCATACCATAATGCCGATGAACTTCCATTATCCAGGTATTTAATTGTCAAAAACTTCTTAAGCTCGGAGGAAACGTTCAATTTGACTAACACCAATTGTCCTCGAACGGCAAGAGTCATTTGAGTGGCAGCACAACAGGCTCTCGCTAGTAACTGCGACTTCGACACAGAGACTCATTATCAGCTCCACAGTTCACCTTAGATCAGATGATAATGACCCATTTATCACTGACACTTGATGCCCCTGTCATTCTTAACAGCTCCCTGCCAGGACAGAGGAAGCTTTTACTACTGTTCCTGAGATGTTGCCATTGTCTTCCAATACACAAAGACAAGGTGTCCTGATGGCCCCTGATGGCCCCCGCGTGAGTCCCCGGATGGCCCCTAGTTGCACCACTGAGAGTTTTCTCGCTATTGTCACCCTGTTGCAATCACGGAGCACGGCCAGGGTGTCGTGGCAGGGGGAGGTGGATGTGGGTTGTATGGGTGCTTTGAAAAGATGTGTGAAATAGGAGTATGGGTATTAAGGGTCTTGGCTCAGTTGGGGGTCTATTGTGCTGAAGGCTGAGCCCCCTACTGGCATCCATGATCTCCTCCATTGACAGAGAAGCACTGCTCCGCTCCCTGTGTGTGTTTTTTTTGTCAACCTCTTTCTCACTACCCTCTCTCCCTCTCTTTCTCTCTCTCTTTCTCTCTCTCTCTCTCTGTCTCCACCTTTCAGCTCAGTTTTTGCTCTGAGTCACGGTCAAGGGATCTGGAGAGTCCTCTTCTCTCCTGTTTGACTTTAGCTGGATTTAAACCGACACGTTTAATAATGGTGGTGATACTTGTGTTTCACCATCAACTGCTACTTTATTTATGTAATTGAGACATATGCTGTATGACACCCCTATCCTTAGTCAGGAGCATAAACAGCATTTTAAAAACACTGAAATGAGGCCAGTTACTGAATATAAACTCCTCTTCATGTCAATAAATCCTTGAAAAATAACCAAGGACATGATCATGTCCTTACTTCAACTCAAGAGAAATCTTAATTCTGCAGCATCCAATTACATTTTAGCCAATGGTGTGTGTCCAACTTTGTGGCAAAAAGAACTTTCCTGTTTCTGCTTGACAATGCATGAAGGTCCATATAGAAATGTTTTTTCTGAATTTGAGACTGAGCTCAACCCATTCCCACCCCTTAGGGATGAACCTGAGGAGAGTGGAGGGTTATATTGCTGCATATTAATTATACCTATTGTTTTGTAGTTACACTTTTATAGCCATTGGTATAAGGTAAATGATTCTCTTTTCTCTCTGCCCCCCCGCCACAATGTGCTCTGGGTGATTCGGACACAGGTTGTGAGCGTGTTTCGGACAGATTGTGAATGTGTGTGTACATACACCTATTTGCACAGCGTTATCCAGCTTGTGTGAGGCCAACAGGAGTCGCACAACTGTCAATAGTAGAAGTCTATAAAAACCCGTCATTGACAAAGAGAGAACAAACAGCCGCGGTTTGTTCAGGATTTCCTAACAAACACTCCACAAGGAGGGAGTGGAGAGAGGGAGAGAGAGTGAGAGAGGCAGTTAGGATTTGACTGTCCCTGAGGAATGACAGATGAAAGGGTGGGGGGGGTTCCTTTTAGTCTTCAGGTTATGCTACAGAGAGGTAAATGATGGCAGTGAGTAGATGCTGATGTCTAACCATACACATAAGCATAATCATGCAGTGTGACAGATGCATTCAGATCCTTGACTGGAAAAGCAGCAGCAGGCTAACACGATGTAAAAGTATGCAACTATAAATAAATGTTCTGCATTCAAAAGTAAGCAAAGTCTTTCAAGTGAAATTGAGTCGTGAGACGTATTATCAGCAAAATGTACTGAAGTATCGGCACATATAAACAAAGTAAAAGCACATACAATACACAAATTGGATTATCTGATTATTATTACTGAAGAATTGACTTGTGAGCAGCATTTTCATTTCACTTTCTATCCTGCTGAGTGGTTTACTCCTAAAATTGCATCATATTTTATCAGACTTTATTTCATTTATTTACAAATCTGAAAAACACTGAATCCTAACTTAACCTCCACGAACAGATAGAAAGTTGAACATAAAATCAAGTAATCCTTATTAGACACCCCCTTTTTATATGAAAACCTGAAAATGACACACCTAAAATGAAATGAAAATGTTTTCTTCTTTGTTGAAACCTTACATTACACTCCTCATGTCTCACTGTCATGGGCTTAATGTCAAAAATTCACTGTTCTTTTCCCTCAGTGCTCCTGTTGCAAATGAAACTACAGTTGTAGCAGCTTTGTGCTTTTGAATGATGTAACCTTAGGACATGGTAACAACCCCTCGATGAAAAAGTACAAGATTTCATCAAGTGAAGTAGAAGTGAAAAGTAGCATCGAGTGGAAAATAAGTTCCTCAGATTAGTAAATTACCTTATTTACTTTCCGCACTTGCAATCATACCACAAAGATCTGGAGTTCGCGGTGTGTGTAGATCAATGAAGTTATTCCATAAGTTATTGCACTTGTAGCTGACATCACTATGAAGAATTGCCTGACCCTCTCATGTCGTTGTAAATGTCTAATGCTGGTGCAGGCAGTAAGGCCGGGACAAATGTGCAGGCTGACCGCCTGTGGCCTGCGGAGAGGAAATGAGGAAGGACTGTGGGACCTTGTAAAAAAAAAAAAAAAAAAAAAAAAAATCTGTCGTTAAGTGTCAGATGCAGTTTGGCTGGTCAGGAAGCCTACATGTGTTGGCTGCGGTGGCTTTTACTTCTTCTGTGACTACGTTCTTCAGTTTCTTTTACTTGCTAATTTCAGTGGATGTTACACTTGCTCCTCTTACGATAATATGCTTTTACTCTCATGTTTTAAAGTTGTATTAATGCACTTTTACTTCTTTAAGAGAACCTGCTAATTAGTAAATGTGTGAAATGTGAATGACAACAGTGTCCCTGGCTCGAACTGTCCCTCGGGATAAGTCACCACAATGGGAGCACAACACTAGAGCCCTTGTGCAAACAAAGTGTTCTCAAATGAAGGAGGCATTTAAAAATGATCGCTCTTCACAAACAGAATGCAGCCCTCCTCTCTTTGTGCTGCCCACCTCAACCCCCCCCCCACCCCTCTTTTTGTCATTCTCGCCATCTTTCTCTTTCCTCTCTCTCCCAATTCTCACTTGTCCCTGTTAAAGACATTTGGCCTGTGCTAAACCTGGAGTGACAAATACTCCCTTCCTCTCGTCATCAAAGGGCTATATCTGTGTACTTGTTTTCCCAGATCCTTTCAGGGGCTGATCGCTGGAGGACTGGTAAGGAGAGAAGGTGCTGCAGTGCCTGATATATAAGTTGGAAACAGGGAATGAGCGTCCAGACTGGCGAAAGAGAGGGGGGGAAAAATGAGGGGAAACTGGGATCGGAGGTGGAGAGTGGAGTGATTAAAATTCATCCCACGGTGCAAACAAAAGGAGGAATGAAAAAGGGGGAGAATGCAGGAGAGAAGCGAGGGTGAGTGTTGGGGAGGGTAAGAAAGATTTGGGGTGAAAAGAAGATTGTAAGCCTCAGCAGATCCCTGAACAGCCCCCCCCAACCCGTCCCCCTCCCTAAATGACTGCCTTTGACTCACAGCACAATTATCCTGTGAGACAACGGAAAACAAGGCAAGGAGAAAGAGGGAACGTGAAGAGAAGTAGGAGATGGATAGATGAAGAGCAAGAGAGAGGGAAGGAGAGAGAGCATTAATTATTCGGCAGGCTTTTCCTCCCGAGGTTTTGCCGAGGCAGGCTGAACAGGGGGTCAACAATTGACTCAATTACAAGACAAACTCTCCAAGGGCCCTACACCACCACTCACCACGGACCCTGCCGCTCTTGGGCAGGCTGTTGATTTTTTTTCTCCCCCTCTTTTCTTTGCCGGTAAATGTTTGCCCCTCTTCAGGTGCCCCTGGCAGACGCAGGAACTCCAACCCTCGGCTAGACTTTAACCTTTTCAGCCACTGAATGATTCCCCTTCTCTGTTCTCCATGAAGAGCCAAAGGGAAAGAGGGAGCGAGGGAGTGAAGAGGCAGATGAAGGACTAGAAGCCTTCTCTTTGTTAGGCTTTATAGCTGGTAATGAATAAGAAACGTCTGGTGACCCAAGAGGAGGGTTTTTTTTTTTTTTCTCCATCGCACAGGTGGAATTTTCTTCTTCATTCTAGTCGGCCTGGAGTAATATGGATAGAACGTTTGAGGGAACGAGAACATATTCAGCATCAGGATATTATTGCATCCAGCATCATCACTGTGTTACTGTTAACAGAAATGTGTTAAAGAGTTAAGAGTAGGTTTGTATTGTTTTTACTATAGCTTCTATTGCTGCAATCAAACCTTCAAACTCAGGTTGTTATTCTCCTGTGATGGTGTGGAGTGCAGTTACTTTTTAGTGGCAGTTTTGTCATTTTGTAATTTGGGAATAGTTTCATTTTACTATTTGGTATGTAAATTTATATCGTGCTTAAAGGAATAGTTAGACATTTTGGGAAATATGCTATTTGCTTTCTTGCAGAGAGTTGGGTGAATTTATCATCTCAGTCTGTATGGCTTCAGCCAGCAGACAGTTAGCTTAGCGCAAAGAATTGAAACAAGGCGTTACAGCTAGCATGGCTCCGTCCAATGGTAACACAAAATCAGCCTCCGACGCTTGAAAATTAACATGTTATTTATTTTTCTTATTTCATTTGTGCAAAAACCGAAGATTAACAAAGACAAGTTGCAGTTTCGTGGGAGGCTGGACTATTTCTCAGCAGGTTTACAGTGCCCAGCCAAGAAATAGTCTAGTGCATAATCCCCCCCATAAAACCACAACTGGCCATTTTTGCACTTGCACAGTTAAACAAACAAGATATAATGTGTTAATCAATGAGCTTTAAAGGTACAACTTGGTGGATGTTGATCATTTTGGACAGAGCCTGACTAGCTGTTTCCTGTCTTTTTGCTAAGCTAAGCTAACTGGCAACTGGTGCTAGCTTCATATTTAACAGACAGACATGAAAGTGACACTGATTTTCTCACTCTCATCAAGACAGAAGAAGTGAATTTCCCAAAATGTTGAATTTGAATGTTGATTAAATAAAATTCAATAAAAAACTTAATTAAATATAATTATTGGTAATCAGTATTTTTGTTATAGGTAATAGGCAGATAAATGCACTGCAATTTGATATTTGTAAATCAAATAATCATTATATTAAACAAAGATAATAGAAAATGAATTTTTCATGAACCCCATGAAGAAATATTATTTTCAACTGAACTAAACAATAAATTATTAGTGTTTATATTAGCATACAATACATGTGCCGAGGATATTATATAGTTTATCATGACTCCTGCAAAGTTTTACAGATACAAGGTTTCACAACAACCGAACTGAACAACTGAGAACTTATGGGAGCGTTCACCATTGTTCCGGATGACCCTGCATTGATAAGGTCGCTCAATACAGTGAGGAATGGGATTTCAACAATGGGTCCCCAATCCTTCTCTCGTCAGTCAAAAGGACTGCTCAAGCATAGTGCCGCTCAACACTGCTCGCTCTCTTTCTCCCTCTCTTTTTTTTTTTCTCTGTTTCTCTTCTTCCATCAAATCGCTTTTTCTTCCGTTGTTTCTCTTTGTCACTCTCATTTTCTCTACCTTTCTGTCTCTGTCTTTCTCTCTCTCTCTTTCTCTCTGTCCCGTCTCATTCCCCCCACTCCTCCTTTGTAAAAGAGAAAGGAGGGCATGAATGCCACACACAGACTTTGAGTCACTCGCTGCACAGCAACGTTACTGCCGCCAGATTTTTTCCATCTCAAGTGAATCACTTTAACTCTTTTTTTTTTTCTCTCTCTCTACAGGAAACGGTGGTAAAAGTGTACTCTCCTTGGCCTCCTTTTATCTTTAATTTCCCCTATGTCAAGTCCAAAAGCTCAGTTTTTTTATTGAGTTTATGTAATGAGTTTTTATTTATTGAGAGTTTTATCTCAGGATATTAAGGGTGCTTGAGTGATTTGGCAGGGTATGTGTGTGTGTGTGTGTGTGTGTGTGTGTGTGTGTGTGAGTTAACATTTGACATGTTTGCATCATGACATGTTTGCTCCTTGCATTTTGGCCCATTCCACGTCTTGGTTTTGCTGTATTCATATAATACTGGATGGATTGTGGAGATGGGAAAGGTTTCCATTGTGAGTGTTCATGTCATTGGGCAACTCACCACGGTTGCATGATTTCAGAGTTGGTCATATAAGGGTTTAAAATATTCTCCATTGACTATATAACCCTGTGTCATTAAAGTTTGGTTTTAATTCTGCCATCCTGAAAAAGCCTACTGGCAGTTTAAGTGTCAAGTTGGATATATCAGAGTTTCCCACTTTTAATTATGACTTGGACGTTAAACGTTATTTAACGGTATTTACAGCTCGGAAATTAGTAATTACAGCAACCCTGACATGAAATGAATGTGGAATTAGGTCTCCTTATAGGGATGTCATTGAAGTTACTGACTCAAGAGAATGTACCAGTTGTGACGACAGTGGCCGCTGTTCAGCTGAAGTTACATACATTCACTTTAAAGACAAAACAAGGGATGAATGCTCTGGAGAAGCTCCTTGAAGGATAGTTTGTAAAATCAATAGCAGGACAGACACAAGACGTGTGCGTATATATGTGTGTGTGTGTGTGTGTGTCTGTCTTTAGTGAGCCATTCACTAGCTGGTGACGCAAACTGTGCCATTCTTATTGTGTGTGTCACATCAGCTCCCTGGGTCATCAGGGCCATCAGCCTCCCTCTCGATTCCCTGTGTGTCTGTTGTTTGTATACGTGTGTGTGTGTGTGTATGTCTTCGCCTGTGTACGTATGTCTTCGCCTGTGTACGTATGTACATCTTGCATCAGTGTATAGATGACAATTTATGTGTAAATAAGTGTGCACTGTGTACAACATGCCTTTGTATGCTTGAGTCTGTGTATCAGAGAGAGTGAGTGTTTATGTGTGTGTCTGTTTTGTGTGTGTGTGTGCATGTGCTCCCTGCGCATCACTGAGCACTGCATGGAGATACAGGGTGGAATTTAGGGCTGAGACGCAGTGAAAGGGAGCCCCTTCCTCATGCATGAGATAGGATCAGTGTTTACATGCACACATAGCAGAAAACTCCTGTGATTGCAAAATATCTCCCACATTTCCTGATGAAAACTGCAGCATTTGACAGACAGTTAAACATCTTTATCTGGCAGGTCTCTGACCAAGTGTGATATTGATTAACATTGATTGTGTAAAGACAGTGATTCTTGTTGCTATGTTTAGTAAAAAGGTATTGTTGTTTTTGCTTGTTTACCCACTCTTCTGCGAACAATAGAGTTAATGCATTTCAGAATACAAATACAATAAGATATGATCCCCTTTCATTTATATTGATTATGATGATGATATTGTGTCGTGTCAAAGGATAAGACGAGGATAAAGTTGATCTTGATGCTAATTTTTGTGTTGCTTGTGGGCTATGTTGAGATTTACAACCTGTGATGGACCTTTGCTTTTACCTGGTGCTTCCCCTGCAACTGGCATCACTTATTCCATGGCTTAGTGAGGGAAACACACTGAACTATTTGAGATTTGATGTGGGAACCGGCACTGATTCCAGCCGAAACGCCCTCTTTGTAAGAGTTGATAACCGCTATCTGGCGCTCATTCTTACCCTACACTTCACATACTGTGTGTTAAATGTACCCTGTGCAATTTTCATTGTAAACAAACTCGGTTTTGTTTACTCTCAGCGTTTCTCACCAGAACACACTGTGCATTTCCTTAAGGTCTAGAAAACACACGTTGAATGCATTTCATGAAACATTTGCAAAGAACTTTTAATGCTTTGTTTACCTCGGTTTAGGTTCTTCCTCTTCTCTTTTATTTTCGCACTGCCTCTTTGTGCAACACATTACTGTCGCTGGCTGTCGATTTGCCTCTGCAGTCTGCCAGAATGCAACCCAATGTCTCCTACAAATTATGTTTATATAGAAACTAATTTGCAACAGCAAATATGTTTTGAAGGAAA
The DNA here is from genome assembly GCF_021018895.1 of Seriola aureovittata. Lineage (NCBI taxonomy): Eukaryota > Metazoa > Chordata > Actinopteri > Carangiformes > Carangidae > Seriola > Seriola aureovittata. The sequence goes on along the minus strand of NC_079365.1, from coordinate 20,541,903 downwards.
TGTCATTGCAACCTATTAAGACGGTGTGGTCTGCTTTAATACGGAAAGAGTTCACAGTGACTTCAGACACAGCATTTTATTTGCATTTATCCAAAACCACCATCTTTCCCTGATTTTAACCAAAGTGCTTTTGTTGCCTAAACCTCATAGTCACAGATGTTGTGGAGTACAACTTACAAGTTATGCATTCATACCTTTATAACCTGGAAGATGTGTAATATACGTATATACATGTATTCTGAATACACTCCATACAGAGGTATTTACTGGAGACTCGTAAATGATTTCATGTCAGCTTAAATTGACCGCTCACACTCTGTGTGGCAATACCCAACAACAATCATCATCCCTAATTTTCATGTAGTGTGAGGTTTGTAACAATTCAGTCTCGACTCCCTTGATCAGGTAACATCCCCACTGCTTTGGAAGAAACAGCAACGTGTCCTGTAGTGTGTGGGAGTCCTGGAACTGCTGCAATGACAGAATGTGAAAAGTAGTTAAAATTATTCATAACATTTACTTACGGTTACAGATGCAAACAATCATTCATTTGTCAATTTTTCTGACAAACACACTGACAAAACTTTTCACAGACAGTTTATGCTCTCTATCCTTTTGTTTCTCTTGAAAGTCTACTAGTGTGGACAAAACAAGTGGTTGAAGACTTGCGTGCATCCAACAAGTGAATCAAGAGAAAAGTTTGAGTGACAGCTCTGAGGTCAGTCTGACATCTTGTTATTGGGTGATGTCTGGTGTGCCCACACTTCAGTGGGTTATAATAAGTGATTAAAAAAAAATGGTGAAGACATTCTTTATGTGTGTGGTCTCCCACAGCTACAAATGAAGAAAATCTTATATATAAAATGTGTTCCCAACTTACGGATTGATTTCTCAATCGATTTAAATGAGCTGCAGTTCAGATTGTTGACATTCCTCATGTGTTTTTGATCTCACAAGTTTGTGCGTCTGTTTATCCGCGAGCAAAAACTAAAATGTGTCTACAATAACAAGCTTCAGTTTGCGTGTGTGTGAGTGCGTGCGTGCTTTAAGCTCCTCACCCCTCCAATTCACAGCCAGCTAATTAGCTGATTTGTTGCCTTTTAGTTATGTTAATGCCACTTAATTACAGCCCTGGTGGGAACTCAAGACACACACACTCTCTCTCTCTCACTCGCTATCTCTCTCTCACACACACACACACACACACACACACACACACACACACACACCAACAACCACCTTGCTTGCATGGATGTGTAATTTGTGTCCTAGAAATGTAATGTAGCAGGATCATTCTGCAATTCTTGTTCCTCAGTTCTTACCACCACTTTGCTTTCTCTCCCGTCCCTCTTACTCCCTCCCTCTCTCTCCTTCTCTCTGTCTTTCTCTAACATGCATCTTTTTACTTCATGCTGTAATAATCAGCTCGCCAGATATCATGGCCGCTGCTCTGTGCAGTCGTCAGCAGCGTGGCGTCAGTCAGTCCTGGGATCTCCGCGCGCACGCGTGTGAGTGTTTGTGTGTGTGTGTGTGTGTGTGTGTGTGTGTGTGTGTGTGTGTGTGTTGTCTGCGTTTGTTTAGTTTTGTAGACTCCTCTGGACAGCCATGACTCGTCTCTTCCTGACAGCGTATGAGACTGCTGCCTTGTCAGAGCCCGGCCAAGCATTTCATTCGTTCAGGGAAAGTGTGTGTGCCTCTGTGAGTGCATATGTGTGTGTGTGTGTGTGTGTGTGGGTGCTTGTGCGTGTGTGTGTCCCTGAGTCACATGCTAAGCCCCAAACATCAGCTCAGGGATCCCAGCCAATTAAAAGCTAACGCAGGCCCGGATGCCTTGCCCCTACCAACATCTGGGTATTAAACTAAACGCCTGCGATATATTAGTTATGAAGTCAGCAGCTCTGAGGCAGACCACACAGGAGAAGAGCACATTTCGCACTGTGTCTGAGTGTATATGATCCAAATAGTTGCTCTGTAATTTGTTCACTGTGTAAATTGATCAGGTTTATTTAACTAAATGGCAAGCAGAATGAAAAAGGAGATCCTCATTTTCACCCCTACTGTTTTGCATTATCGGACTTGACATCAGATCGCAACCGTCATCAGTTCTCGTGTGATTGGTAGTTTACTGCAGATGAGTGTGGAGATGAGTTGTGGAGTGAGACAAATGTAAGCACATTGCTCATGGAGGATGTGTTGTTTCACGTTAAAGTTGTAAAAACAAAACAAAAAACAGATAAGAGAGGCATCAAAATGAAAAGGCAACTGTAAAAGTGTAAAACGTTTTTTCCTTTGACTCTTTGGGAAGGTGAGGAGAGTGAGAAGAGCGGAAAATGTGAACAGATAGTGGGGAAACAGGAGGAGGCAAAGAGGGAGAGGTCCAGGGAAAGCACCAGCGTGAAAGTGATGATATAATACGGTATAATACAATGACCCTTATCAAAGGGGGCACACGCTAACACACACATGCAGACAGACACAGTTGTGCACGTTTAGTCATACAACTGTGAAGGGACGAAGACAAGTCTCCACATGCGTGCTCAGCTGCTGGGACAAATTTAAGTACAGTTTACATGCCGAGGAGAGAAAGAGACATAAAAACGCGAGAGAAAGAGAGAGAGACCGTTTTCCTTTGGAGAACAACGGGATTTGTTTATAACTCTGGGTTGCCTGTTTCATGTATCAGGATTTAAAATGAGGGACCCTGGCAGAATGACGATGCCCGTGTTAAAGGGGAACTCCACCGATTTTACACATCAGAGGGCAAAATACGAGTTTGAAAATGAAGAAAATCTGGAGGTGTGGAGTTAGACAGAAGTGAGCTCACCAGACCTCCGAGCCTGCTCCACATCTCTGCTTGCGTTGTGTGTAATGTAGGCACCACATAGAAGAGGAATGCATGGAGGAAAATAGAAAAAGACTAATGTCTGGTTCTGCTGCATAGATTCTGATCCGATTTTTAAACCGTCCATCGAGTCCAGCAGTGTTATGAGAGCGGCATGCTAAATCGTGCGGCCCGCTCCTTTAACACCTGAACCGACTGGTCATATTCAGATGAACTACACCGCTAACATCTGCTCTTACAGTACGGCGACAGCTGGACTTCAGTTTGTGACCGCTCAAGTTTTGCACATGGTCAGCCCCATACGACAGCTCCATGCGACTTTTATGTGATGTCTACAAACTGCAAAGAGCAGCTCATGTGTCTTTTATATCGAAGAGAGAGAGAGAAAGGGAAAAGAATCAAGGCCCACAAGTCCAGGTTTTCCAGGCTGAATTTGAGCTTGATTGCTAAAGTATATGTGTCGGTAGTATTCATATTGAAAACTGTCAAAAATCAAAAGTTTGCATTGAATGCTTGGTCAGATCAGATTTGTCCATTTTAAAATAGGACATTTTGAAACATTCCTCTATGGCTGCTTGTGCTACAGGATTTTACAACTGCTTTGGCTCAAATGTCAGTGTGCAGAATTCCTAGTTTTAAGACTCCTGGTAGTAAGGCCACATTTAACACGGACATATTGAGATGTTTGACATATTTTAGGTTTGATGTGTGTGTTGCTGTTGGAGAGAAGATTGTTTAACAGTGACCACGCTTTGCACCAGACCACCAGAGATGCTTCATTTGGTCAAATTGAACAAATCTACAATGTCTGACTAAAGGTGGCATATAATATATGATATATAATATGCATCATATATACAAGCTGTGTTACTTCACTAAAAAACACAATAATTGATAATCATGCGTTACTATGAGAGAATAATATATATAAGCATCTAACTGGCCATATATTGACCCACCAGTTACCATTACCATTATCTGTCAGTCTGAGGATGATCCTGCTTTTAAATCTACACATTACCATTTCCCTTTCTATCCATCCACACTGCCGTCCTCTGTGATCACCTGCGCAGAAAAGACCTTTCAGACCCTGAAACAAAAGCCAAGTAATGAAAAAGTTAGCGGTCAATAAATTCAACATGGCTTTCGCTCGATTCATCCAGACGGCTGAATTTTAGTTTCCCCTCTGTGAGAGGCTCTCAGAGCTGCGGTCACTGTGTTCGTCTGGTGGCCCGCAGGCCTCGTCCGCTGCTGTCGTCGTCGTGGAGGGACCGCGCCGCGGTTTCTCCCACACGCCGAATACAAATACACACACACGCACGATCACATAGTGTACTATTCGTCTATGTCTCTCTCTCCGCCTTTCTTTGTCTGTCTTGATCTCAGCCACACACACAGACACAGACACACGCGCACACACACACATGCATTGGATATCCGCCTACGCGCACACACACATACACTCTCCCCCTCCATCCCCTGGAGCCCCTCTGTCTCTCTTTCCTCTGTCTCTTTTTTTCCTCACGAGTTTTCCACCTCCTCTCTCTCCTCCCTCGCTTCCAGCTGTGTTATACAGCTAAGGAATATAAGTAGCAGCAGGCCGGCTATAAATATCGCCTGCCCACCCAAGACTGTTAGGATTATTATTTTTCTTATAATCACTGTGGTCTTTCTATAAACCGAACAGATTATTATCTGGTTTTTGTTCCCTGGTGCGGGTCCCCGTTTCAGTGTGTAGCAGCCAGCTCCAGCGACTTTCTGTGCCGGACATTTTCCTTTTTCCTGGTGTCAGGGAGATGATTGACTGGGGAATATTTACAAGGCCTTGATTTGTACTTTAACTGCTGCACTGACAATATGGCCTCAGCTGTGATGAGTAGAGTGGACAAAGAGCCAGGAGAGACAAATGATGTAGAGCTGCTGTAAGGATGGGAGGGAAAAAAGCAACAAGCAAGTTGGGTGACGTTCAGGAGCACTGGTGAAGGTGAAGAGGAGTGCTTAGCTGGATTTACGATGACGACGCTCTGTTCGTTTTTTCTTGAAATTGGGGGGTTGGGTTCCTAGTTGTTTATAGATGGAGCAGTACTGCGCGCTGCCTCGGTCTACAGCTGGGAGCCAGCTGTGTGAATCAGCCTCTCCTCATCTGCTTTATCCATCCATCCCTCTCTCCCTCTTTTTTTCCTCCCCATGTTTCCTCCGGCTCTCCTCCTTAAAAGGAGTTCAAAGAAATATTTGTGGTCGGGGCATTACGTACCTGATACACCGACACTCAGTAGTAGAAGAAGTAGAAGAGGGGAAGACGAGACAAGAGTTGGGTGTTACATGTTAGACAGAGGAGAGAGTAAGGTGTGCTTGGGGGGAGGGGGGAGAGAGTGTAGGTAAAGAGAGGGGAGGGAGGGAGGGAGGGAGGAGGGGAGCGGGGTACAGGAAACCACAGGTATGTGCAGGATGGCGGGTGGGTGGCCTGAGGAGAGGACAGAGAAAATGTGGGATTGTGGAGGAGTGAGGGAACAGCAAGTTACGGGGAGACTGAGGAGGAAGGAAACACATTCACATGGTTTGGTAACACCACGTCAGCCCTCTTGATGGAGTTGTTGGTTGAAATCCCCAATCTGGCAAATGTTACAACATCGAACCGCCTCAGAGAGAGCGAAGCTGCTCAGTGGCTGGCAGTACAAAACTGCGCTTGTACAGGCAAATGAAAACAAGGAGAGGTGAACCACTCCTAATCCTAAAACAAACACTATCAAGTCACTGACTGATCAAGCCAACATTTACGGAGGTGGTAAAACAGTAATCATGACTGCGCAGCCAATGCAGTGTGTTATTGAGCAAATACAAAGAAGCCCCAGTGAATGACCGTGCTTTTTGGACCGAAATTGATCCTTTGTCGTTGTATTTTTACCTTCTTTGTTATTTTGTACCTCTTCATGCAGCATGTGCATAACCCTATTTTCCTCTGCAACTGCTGCTTGAATAATAATATGGCTTTCAGCTTGCCTTGACTTTAAATCTGCTGTGTTTGCTCTACTTATTTATACTGTGGTTGGTTAAGCCCAGCTCCTGCCTCTGCTGTTTCTAGTCAGGTTGAGGTGCCGCGCTCGACCCCTCTAGTGCCCTGATGTCTGTCATCAGTCACTCCGGCTGTGTAGCAACAAGGGATCAACGTTTCATTCTGCCATTTCGACAAGGTGAGAACCCCAGCAGTGAGACATCAGCACCACAGCTTCCTCAGCCCACAGTTTACAGTACAGGGATATGTGAGGTGTGAATCCGTGGGGTTGAAACCAGGGCTACGGTGTTGACTGTATCAAACCACAGTGCTCATGTAGTAAACATTAGTTTAGGGCTTCGGGGATTGACATGGCTACTGAATTACAAGTTTGTGGTCTTACACTCTTGAACCCAAGATTATTAGCAGTGCTGTTGTCATGTGAGAGAGGGAAGTCTGGGGTACTTGACTGTATGGACCCATATTTTCACTGACATCATCAGTTATCTGCTACACTTATAATTTCAGTAGCTGAAGAAAAAAGATCATTTCTATTCCAGTTTCTTAATAAGCTTACTTCTTTTTATTATATATCTTATTGCTTCTACAGAACAAAATGTTTGCGGATTTATTCAATACAATTTCTACATTCTACATACATGAGACAATATACAGCAGGCTACTACTGTATATGTATATTGTGAAATTTAAGATTGCAAGTGTGTGAAGGCACAAACAAAACTCTTCAAATGAATAAATCAGATCCTTCAATTGCTAATTTTCATTTTTAAAATGCTACATTCTTCATACAAAACTTCATGACAGAAATGCTGCATTTTCAATAAACTTATTGCTGAGAGTGCGCAGGAATCCAATACTTTCTTTTACATGATTTCAGTTTCCTACATACTTGTCTAACAGGTGTGCATTAGACAACAGTAAATGTCAATTTTCTTGCAATCATCAACAGTTTCACGATATGATTGTATCATCTCAATACAATATCACTGAGACTATCACTGAACAATAATTATGCTAAATTGTTTCTCAGCGTTAACTGTAAAGTGGTAAATAGTTGCTTCTCTGCACTTGTTTTCTTGTCACAATAATTTGCATTTTTGCTCAGTATCTTTCGAAAATGTCAGTTTGCGGCTTTACAGGGATGAAAGCTGTTTAAATCAAACTCAAACTGCCTGTTCATAAGTAGATATGACATTAATCTTCCCTGCAGCAGGTCAGTGAGTAGGGCTTATTGTACATTACAGTGATGTCTCCAGCCCTGTGGCCTTTCAGTGGTCACACCATTGGCCCCCATCACATTACAGCAGCTGTAAGGAATTCACAGTGTGGGTAAAAGGGGTAAAAAACACAGGGGAGGGTGGGTGGGGGAGAAAAGCAGGGACGGAGGAGAGTCTGTTGGGTGGGGGGGTTAGAAAAACAAAGCCAGAATTTAAAAACAAAGTTTACCACTGAAGGAAAACAACTGGGCTAGAAGAAGTCGGTGGGTGAGGAGAGAAAGACAGAGGAGGGGGGAAAAAAAGGAAAAGAAAACCAGTTAGATTCTGGACTGTGGTTGGCTGAGGGCCCGAGCCCCGCCTCCATTCCCCCCCTCCCTCCTTCACTCCATCTCCAGCCCTAACACAACAGAATCTCCCACAAGCCCAGCCACATCAGGAACGGCTGGCTACATTATAGCTGCCATTATCGTCTCTCAAGTCATAACAGCCAGAGAACACCCACCTCGACTGCAGCTCCGCCAGGAGGGGGAGGGGCAAGGGAGAGGTCGCAAGAGCAGGAATGAGCTGAGAGAGAGAGCGAGAGGGAGAGAAGGAGAGAGGGAGGGAATGAGGGAGAGGGTGGAGGCAGCGGGGGGAGAAGAGGGAGCAGGAGATAGCCAGAGATAGCGATACACAGCCATGGAAAAGGCAGAGTGAGAGGATGAAAGTAAGGAACAAGGGAGAGGGTGGGGGTGAAAGACAAAATACTTTCAGATGGGTGTTTACACTACACAATATACTCCAAAGATGTGTGTTGAGTGTTATTTTGGCTGTTATTGTATGTGTACATGCTGTCTAAGTAATAGATTATCCAGCAAACACGCAAATGAGAACACACACATGAGCACGCATACTGTATACTCATTACATACAATACATTCCCATCTGAGAGTAGAGTAGAAATGAGGTTAAGAAGAGAGGGGCTGTCTGTAAATTCTGCTTTTTATATTGGCTGGGGAGTGGGGGTGGGGGGGTGCATGTGTGAGCCCCAGTTTAATGTTACAACCAAGAGTAGAGCAGTGTAGAAGCAGAGTGGAGCAGGGCCGGATCAGGCCTTTTGTCTGACACGACCAATGACCTGTGGAAATGTCTGTCCTCTCTAGAGATTTCCTCAGAGGGAGGAGGACCGACGCTTTATGGGAATGTCGCAAATAGCCAAACTGTGCAAGACTAAACAATGTTTCTCTTTGTATATACCACAAATACAAACTATCACCTGAGAGCTGAATTTAGTGGGAAAAATGCGTATCAAATTAGAAAAAAGTCACTTAATACAGTCTAGTCAAAGGTCCTGCAACAAGAAGAACAATTGTGAAAATGATGGTGTTGATCTGCCAAGCAGTAGTTAAGATAATATTACACTTTAGTGTCAATAGAAAGCATTATAATGAAATAAACACAGTCACAGAGACATGTTCCAGTCAATTTTGACATTAAAGTGGAATTGGTTGTGTAATGTTCATTCATCACACTCAGGGGTTTCGCTGCTATAACCATACTTGGTCTCGTGTGACCAGTAGAATGGAGGCTAATGTTAGCTGGACTCAAAACACTTGGATCGTTTTTTGCGTGTAACGGACATTACAGAGTCAGTTCACTGACTTTATGACTCTACGCTATGGTTACATCATGTTTTAGCGTTTACATTATCTTGTAAATTTTAGTGGTAATGCTAAAATGTAGTGTAAAAGTTACAGGAATAGAGAAGAGTCATAAAGTCAGCAAAATGTCTGTTGTGGAGCAAAAAAGTTTGCTAACATTAGCCTCCGTTACCTACTGGTCATGCAAGACTAAGTGATGCTGTAATAGCAATACCCCTGAGTGTATTGGACTGGTAGAGGTGCGTTTTATATATTAAGATTTTTATGTTCGTAAGAGAAATGTGTTCTGTCTTCTTTCAGAGGTTACATAAATCTGTAAATGTTTGATTCCTATAACAGAAAAGCCAGGACCAGATCTGTTCTTGTATTTAGCATTAGCTTTTGCTGAATGGCGGGTCCTTACAGTGCAGTGGTTGGGTTTCTGGTGAATGAGTAATAGTTCATTAAGGATACAAAACCATATTTTATTTACTGGTGGTAAGCTGGTTTGGTGACTAAGTAGGTAAGTCAGAATGGAAATTTATTGCGATAAACCACAGTCAAGACTTCTTGGGCTTGTTTTAACATATCCAGTAATAAAGCAAAGCTCAGCTAATATCACAGTCCAGGAAGATAAAATAGACTTATATGAGTTTGTCTCACTCTGGAAACATAATACAGTGCCCAAAAAAGAACTATGAAAAGGAATAATGAAGGTAGGATTTTCATGCAACAAATGAAATTGGTAATGCTTTTTTGAATTTCTTTCAAGGTTTTTTTTTTTCATTAAGTACATTATTATCTAAAATACATGTTGAAATTAGTAGTTGTTTATCTGATTTCTAAATGAATTTGTTTTTGACATTACATGGACTGAACAATTAGCACATTAATTAAAAAATTAATTAATTTTGAAATTGTTTGTTAGTTGCAGCTTATACAACATACACCTTGTTTTCGCACTGAGTGTCGTGGTCATTTTATTTTCAAGGTTTTTTCACTCTGGTTTTGTCATAGTGCTGTGTATGGTTATTGATGTTTGAGACAGAGTAACTGTGCAAGATGTCTGGCTGTTAGGTGTGGCTTATTTGTATGGGGTGGTGATGTTGCCGGGTTAGTGAACTTGGAGTGTTTGAATGGGGAGGTTTTGGGTGTAGAAAGTGGCTGGACTTCCTGTCCTCATCCTCAGCTCCAGCCCAGCTCGCTGTGCCGCAGTGGAGCAGGCTTGTTTAGTTAGGCGTTTGATTTATGGCCTTGGGGTTTTTAATATGCTGCTGCCCCGTCCCTCTCAAACCCAGCACCACAAATTACACCAGGGAGCAAACTCCCTTAGAGTTTCTCACAAAATATTGACCTAAAATAGCACAATGCCACGACACCTGTGTCAGCACCATGCATGTATGAAATCATCTATCTGTACATACATATTACAGATGGTAAATCCATATATCCATACATGTACACATATAATGGATGGAAAGCATATATACACATGCATTTTGCAAAATATATAGATGAGACTTGTTTAATTCTAGTAGTGAGTAGTATAAAGTTTTGAAAATTTCTCCTGACCTGAAAGTCATCATTAAGTATATAAAAAATATATATATGTTCTTCAAACAAACCTTTTTGTATGGAAATGCCCCTGCTTTAGTAGTGTTTCATTTTCACAGAAACAATCAATATTGACTTTTACACTTCTCTGGGTTCACGTCTCACTCATGTGGTTGGTTTTGCTATTGCTACATAGCCAACTTTAGCATTAACAGCTGTTTATTTACCAGTCTAGACTAGTCAAACAACAATCGCATTTTGTCTCTCCCTACTGGTAAAGAAATTACATAAACACCGTTGACGTATTCTGAGTTCGAAGACAAAAATACCTTATTTACAGTAGGTGAATGTAATAGCTACATAGCCTACTTCAAATATTGTAAAAATACCAACCTGTCAAAGAAGAAAAGCCATACCAACCGAAATCTGTGTTTGTCCTAGCCGTGGAGTTGCTGCATGGGTTGTTCCAAGTTGCTGTAGCCTACTCTGTCTCCTTCGTTACGGTTGCTCCCTTCCTCAGCTCTGACAAACCAATCATTGCTGGTTGACGTAAAAATGAATCGCTACTGGTGCTCCAGCGCCAGCGGGAATGTCACCACGGACACGGTGCTGATAGGCTTGAATGTAAAAGTCCCATACTCCAACTTTAATGTTTTCAGTATTTGGCCTCTTGGCAAGTGGGGTTATGTTTCCCTAAAGAGCATATTTGCTGTTGCAGATTAGTAGTCTATAGAAGTAATTTCTAGTAGGCAGGATCGCTCAGACTTGCTAAATATTTATGATGTTGACTTACTCTGCTGTTGCACTGACTTTACAGTAATTCACTGGGTAGCAGTGTAAACTGTGTACCATGCAAATAAAATACACAACACAGTTGAGTGTGTGTACGTAGAGCTACAACAGTAACACTCAGGCACACACTCCCTGCCTTGCTCCCAGGAGAAACACATATAGGCACAAACATATTTTTCTAAAGATTCCAGCTTGCTTAAGGTGGTCTCATACATTATTCACTCTCACTCTGAGATCCACCACCATTTATCATGTCAAACACACTCTCCAACTCACACACACACACACACACACACACGCTGTGCTGCAAATACACTTGTCTCCAAGACTCTCTTCTCATACACACCTGCCACTGGGCTTACACAGTACAAACTGTATATTCACAGCCACACTCACTCTTTGACACACACACGCACACATGCACACACACATGCACACACATTCTCGGTAGACTTGGTGGCCACTGGATTATCATGCTACCCCCTGGCGAGACTGACAGGTGTGTCAGTGTGTGTGTATGTGTGTGTCAGGCTGTCTGGGGACCCCCTTCTCGGTATTTATTAGTTCTGGACAGCTGAGGTGCTCGGCGAGATCTCTATTTAGCACTTCCGACTAATTATCATACACACATCCGAAGCTGGTGCTGAATATGTGCAATTAGCCCTGGACCGCCCACGTTATTTAGCCACTGGCTAACTTTGCCTACCAAATCCCCCTGTTGGCTTGTGGGCTTAAATAGGTCCCTGCTGCCCTTTTAACACTTGTGCTACTACATAACAGGCCTGGCAACCTGTTACACTCAAACCACAGAGCTTTCATCTGCACTGGGCAGCAGCTTTCACACTGGGTTTGAACACTTGTCACATGAACAACAGCAATGTGATATTTTGATTCCACATGCATGACAAGGACTTAAAGGCAGAGCTAAAGAATGTGGCATCAGAAAGAAAATTTATTGTTGCATTGTTAAAACAAAATTGTTAGAGAGCACATACACAAAATAATGGAAAAAAAAAGCTATAGCCTGTCCCCATGACATCGGTGTGTGCAGTACTTTTTTGGTGTTAATTACCTCTGTAAACTTGTAAGAGCCCTCAGTTCTGACTATTAGTACTTGCACTGATGTGGTTGGATGTCTGTAATGAGCAGGTGCTTGTTCCTGCGATCACTCAGCTAGAATTACCTTACACATACACTCCTGTTGAAAGATACCGTCTCAATATGAGTTTGATACAAAAGGCTGCTCTGTACAGAAGCGTAATGCATTCATTTCAGAAAAAAAATGTTTCCCCTGTTTTTTCTGAATGAATGACATTAATATCTCAGAATTCTGAGAAAAGTTTTCTTGGAAAAATAAAACCTCTGAGATAATAATCTCATTAATTCAGGAAAAACAAGAAATTCTACACTACACTGCCCAAAAACAGGGCAAGCCTTTTTCTTCTTAGGTGAATGCATTAGGCTTGCGTAGCTCTGTTCTAGTCCCATTTTAATCTGATTTTGGTGCCAGCTTCACGTTAACTATTAGTCTTTTAAGCTTCGAGGCAAAAACCCTGATTTTCTTCTTCAGTGTGTCTTTTCCATGTTGATCACTACTTTCCAGGATGGGCAGGTGTGGCAGGTTTTTAGTTGTTTAGTTCAGCGGCGTTTGAGGTACAAGACTGTTTAGAAGAGAGATTAAAGCCAAGCCCGCAGTTTGTGTCACAAGGTTTTTGTGTAATCTGTAGGAGTATGTCAGGGCACATCAGTACCATCACATGACTTGCCTTTAAAGTCTCTGTAATGTATACAGTCACCTCAGGTTGGAGCAAGGCATTTTAGGCTTCTTATGTATCAAAAGTCTTTTTAAAATGTGAAGATACTTTGTCTATTCCGTGTACCGGATCAAATTGCTGTCAAGAGGACTCACTTTAGCTTTATGTACTCATACGTTCATGTTACTTGTGTGTCACGTTTCATCTCTCCAAATGGAGTTTTAAATGCTTATATTTCTATAAACGTGTGGCTGCAGAAGGGGCATCTCTTGCGTTGTGATTTATTTGCTGCAGATTTGACCTGATTGTAAATTGACAACAGTTGTTTTAGTTTTATATTTGTGACTTTTAAGGGATTAAGTACACCGTTAAAAATGTTGTATTGTTTTACAGTTATATTCCAAATATAAACTAATAGAATATTACATATTGTCTATTGAAGCAGGTAGGCTACAGCACCACCGTGTAAAAAAAAAAAAAAAAACCAACACATTTCTCAGTATTTTGAATGCAGGAATTTATTTATTTATAGGAGTTTATTTTTAATAATGTTTGATGTTAACTAAATAGTTTTACAATGTGTGTTTCATTTTCTACTACTACTATGTTTTTTATAGTCCTACCTTCACTTAAGTAATGGATTTAGTACTTTTATACCATCTGTTTAAAATAAGTATGACTCATGATTTTCAGAGAGAGCTTATTTTGCCCTTGAACTGTTTTGCTTGGTTTGGTATGTTATTAACATCCTACATTTTCTTTTTCTTTTCACCCAACCACAATTGTTTTTGTGTATTTGGTTTTTCTTTCTGGTGGAGTTTAGTTTTGTTTGGTTGGGCTGGGTTTGTTTGAATTTCCTCTTTCTTCCCTCTAACCGTGTCCTTGTCTCCGTGTGTCAGGTCCAGGGTGTAAGGGGAGCAGCAGGTCTCCAGGAGCTCCAATGCCAGTGGACATGCAGCCACACCAGGGGCTGTATCACTACGAGACCTCACCCAGCCAGCCCTCCAGAGGGTAAGACAGCAGTTAGTCTATGGCTGTGTCCTCACTCACTACTCTGTAGCTCCATTTTAACTTCTGTTAACATGAGAGAAACTGGAGGAATAGTTCAACATTTGGGGAAATATGGCTAATTGGATACAACGGGAAGGTTAAAAAGCCTACTGCTCTCATGTCTGTGTGTTACGTAATAAGACAGTCAGGACATGGTTAGCCTAGCTTAGCATAAAGACTGGAAACGGGGGGAAACAGCTAGCCTGGCTCCCTCCAAACTTAGAAAATATAGACTCCTTAACTTTTTGACCGGGAATTCAAACCAAGATACGCATTTTTTATATAGATGTAAAACAACTTTTCAGTGTATCAGCCAACATATATGGAAATATTGATATAGATTAATGCAGCCTCTAGTGATGCGTTGGAGCTATTTCTTGATGAACAATAGTTTATCTAAACTCCCGGCTCTTCTGTGCAGCGTGTTGGCACGGGTTTCCATATACGGTCAGCGAGCACAGGTTTTGGTCCGTGCACAAGCATGAAGGTATCAAACCAAGTTCACAGTCACAACAAGGCTTTGGTAAACTGCAAACATTCACTGAGTTCCATATATTCATTATATTTTTGTTTACACACAAGTTCAAAAAGCGAGATACATTTACAAGTGTTTGTAGGTGTATTTTTGAACGATGGACAAAGTCATTCTTGTTTCCAGTCTTTATGCTGAGATATTGATCTTCTGATCTCATCCTCGGAAAAAAAGAAAATAAAGATTTTCCAAATCTTTGAACTCTCTGATCTTGCTACAAGTGCATATCTAGTTCTGTTTTCCCACATGTCTTCAGTCCCTATAAATCACAAATTATATTTCATCCTGAAGAACTAGAAACTGTTCCTGTTTTAACACGGGGATATTATGAGGGCACAGAAGCAATTGTTGTGGACACAGTACAAGCTCAGCCCCTCACTCCCCCCCCCACTCCTCTCCCCTCCCTCCCTCCCTCCCTTCCTCATGCCACCCAGGTTGCGGGTGGACTCGGCCTCTCTCTGACAGCTGCTAATTACAGGCTGACCAGGCCCTGCTGCGCTCTGCATGACTGCCTCGCGCCCCGCTCAGGTTACCCAGAGTGAGGGAGAAGCGGAGAGAGTTGGAGAGAAAGGTGGCTGTGCAGGACAGAGAAAGACAGAGGAGCAGGAGGAGTAGGAGGAGGGAGAAAGGAAGAGGAGATAGAAAGAGACAGAAATGACAGAGGGGCTAGAGAGAGAAAGAGGGAGAGAGAGAGGGAGAGACAGAGAAGTAGAACAGAAGGGATGAATGGGAGGAGGGAAAGGGAGAAAGGACTGAGAATAGGAGGGAGGTAAATTCGGGGGGAACCGGCACAGTGGATTAGAGAGGACAGATTAAGCTCCTGTGTGGAATACACGTTGTGGCGAAAGAATTAAAGAACTGAAAGGACGTCTTAGGAGAAGGTGGATGGATGAAGTCTGTTCCTTTAGGAGAGAAGCGAGACAGGGGAGAAGAGCAGCAGGGACCGAGTTTGAACTAACCAATGAGACTGAGGAAAGGTCAGAGAATACATTGAAATTCATGAGAAGACTGGAAAGTTCCATTGAAGCTTCACTTCTAGTTTGGAAGGGGAAAACCCAGATGAGTAAGTTTCCACAGTGTAGACCAAGATAAGGCCTATACGCCATCTACTGGTGAGAAGGAGACATCACAACAGATCAGGGTGAAGTTGGGAATATGGAGTTTTTTTTCCCCCTGACTTCAGCGCTTCAGGCAGTGCTTTTTTTTTTTTTTCAGGCTGTCTGTTCCTGCTACTGTAAATGCTTTAGCTTCTATATGAAGTTGCATTTATAGAAGTTGTGTAATTTGTATAATCTTCTCTCACTATGAGGGTTCAAAGTTGACACATGATGGACATACAAGAAACTTTTCCACAACACACAGGAAACGGACAAATAAAACATTCTTTCAGTTATTTATTGATTAATTTTTTTAAATTTTAATGAATTCATTAATTAATTAGAAGTTTATCGCACTCATTTATTTATTCACTTATTTATTTCACGTGTTACTTTTGGGCCCTGATACTTACCTAAACCACCAATGAATATTACTTTTCTGCCTCTCAGTGACTTGCAACACTGTTGACTGCCCCCTTTTAAAACTTCTCTGTTATTACATTAAAACAGCTCGTCCTCAGGTAGAGGAATAGGAGAGTCAGAAGTCACATTTACAGAACAAGAAATTTTTATTTTCACAGCTCCCATCGTGAGTTTTGGCAGCAGCCATGTCTAACGTTAAGTTCACTTTATTTTTCATAATTTATAATTCATACCTATGATATGTGTGTTTCTTGGATATTTGCAGCCTAGTCCCATCAGACCAGTCTCCCTACAGTGATGTGTCTTCGCTCCGTGCCCCACTCCTCAACTGCCCTCCCCAGGACTGCCGAGCTATGTATAATCCCATGACTCCCAGTATGACTCATGGATCAGGGCCAGGACAGGGGATCGGCCACTGCATGGATCAATACATGAGGCCCCCTCAGGCCCCACCGCCCCACAGTATGATGGGCCACCGGGGCATGCCGCCCACAGAGAGTGAGTCAGAGTATCTTTTACACCTCCTGAATCTCACAGCTGCTACTGATTTGGACTTAAAGATACCTGAGAGACTGAGTAGGAAACAGAAACTACCTAGTGTTCTACGATAGCTTGCAGAAAAAATGGACAAATCAAAATTACTCAGTTAACCTTATGTGAGCTAGAGATAAAAAAAAAAGAAACAGTTAACAGTGAATCTACTGTAAATGATGTACAGATGCCATCTTCTGACTGTTACGGTGTGGCTTTTACATAACAATGTAATAATAATCATTTAAAATGACTTACTAGTGTGGATGCTGTTACCTGGCATTACAATGCAATTTCCACCTCATGTTACTGACCTTGCGGGTTTTTACTATTATGTCTCATCCTCTTTAAAAATACAGTGAAGTATCTCTCTTCCTCACTTCACTACATTTTCAACATAATGCGTTGTTGAGAGTTTAAACATATGAACACTGGCCTCAGTAGCCAAGCAACCATCTGTCTGCTTCACACACACACACACACACACACACACACACACACACACACACACACACAACCTGAGAGATATTAATGTTGCTGTCTGTTTCTGTCTATCCTTAATGCTGTGCAGGTGGCAATAGCACCCCCTACTGTAACCAGAACAACATGATGTCCTCTCATCATAACTTCTGCCAGGTTCAGCCTGGCTCTGATCAGATTGGGTCTGGTGATGGTAAGGGATCACTCACATATTAATGGGGAAGTGGTGTGCAGTGTTTGGATTTAAATTTGAATAAATCTTTTGTGTCTTCAAAAGCTAACCCTCCTGCTCTTGTTGTCCTCTCCCCCTCCCTCTTCTGTAGGCTCAAGGTTCTCCACACCTCGTTCCATGCTGAAGCTGAGTAAAAAGAGAGCTCTGTCCATCTCTCCTCTGTCTGATGCCAGTGTGGACCTGCAGACAGTAATCCGGACATCACCCAACTCTTTAGTGGCCTTCGTCAACTCTCGCTGCAACCCCAATGGAGCCAGCTCCTATGGGCATCTCTCTGTGAGCGCCATGAGGTCAGATATTTCGCAAATTTCCACATTCTCCTATATATTTAGATATTTATTTTATTGATATATATATATATATATATATATATATATATATATATATTTATTTGATGAATTTGAATACCTCAATGGTTCATATTGTCTTTTCTGTTACCCCGCAGTCCGTCCCTGGGTTATTCCAGCAATATAAACTGCCAGTCCAGGCAACAAGGTTCCATGTACGGTGGAGGCGGGGGGACACCTCTAGGTGGACACACACCAGGTCCCTGCCAAGCTTCCCGCTTACCTCCGCACAATCCTCGACTCCACGTTCCACCCAAGCATGGACATGTAAGACAGCTCTCTCACTCTCTTTAGAAAGCGGTCAGAGCAGTTCAGTATCAGTGCGCCTTCAGTTACTGACAGCCGGAAGAGGAGGCATGGGAGGAGGGAATAGGAAGCTCAGGCAGGTCTATGATGAGGAGAATTTAAAATCGGTGTTAATTGCATGAAGGTGAATGACCGTGAGAGACGGACACGGATTGTGCAAGACAGATGAAACACAGTATGATGTGTGTATTGTTTTGTAGCTGAAAACGGAGCCAGGGCTGGGAGGTGTGATGGATGGCATGAATGTGAAGAGCCTGGAGGAGAGGTCAGAGGGAGATGTGGCTAGTCCTTCTTCCACTGGCACTCAGGTACAGTATTAGTTTTTGGCCTTGGCACATACTCATACAGGAATAGAAAAGCTTTTGTCTGTTGCTAAAGTCAAAATGATGTGGAGTCAAGAAGAGTAGGTGGAAGTCAAGAATGGCTCTTTGTGATGTTTTTGCTCTGACACATAAATCAGGTATTCTCTCAAAATATGACAATTTTCTTGCCAAAATTATACGATCATCATCACATACAAAGATACATTTATGCATCTTTGTGGCTTTAGTTGGAAATTAACCTCCATCATATCAGCAGTGGATGGCATGACTGGCTGATATCTAATATGCAATATAAAGAAAACATAAGTAGCTTTAAGACAAGTGCACATAGTAAAATTTGATATGTTTGTTCAGTACTTTTTCTTTTTTTTTTTTAATTTTAACCATTTTTTTGTTTGTGCACATCAGGACCCTCTCCTGAGTCTACTGGATGGCAGAGATGACTTGGACAAAGAGGACGGGAAACCTGAGCCAGAGGCCGTCTACGAAACTAACTGTCGCTGGGAAAGCTGCAACAAGGAATTTGACACACAAGACCAGCTAGTTCATGTAAGAAATACTGATGAAAATATGGAAGAATTGAGTTGTTCCTGAGCAAATCCACGGTTGCATTTTCATATTCCACTTCATCCCTCTTTTACTGAAGCATTTGAGTTAGGGTATCTACATTGTATCACTGTGATCATTAATGTGTCTCCCTTTATCTGTTTACTCTGCAGCACATCAACAATGAGCACATCCACGGAGAGAAGAAGGAGTTTGTGTGCCACTGGCAGGAGTGCTCTCGAGAACAGAGGCCTTTCAAAGCCCAGTACATGCTGGTGGTTCATATGCGCAGACACACAGGAGAGAAGCCACACAAGTGCACTGTGAGTCAATCTTAAGTCTCTACCCCCCCCCCCCCCCAGCTTCCAAATAGATTCACTACCAGGTGGCAGGTCAGGGTGACCTCAGTGAGGGGCCAGTCCTCTGTCCTGATCCTATCATACCTTGCTAATTTATTTTACCAAGCAGCACTGTAGGATCTTTTCCTTTTCTCCCTTTGAAGACACAATAACGCCTTTATTTTAGTTTCAATACGAAATTCATTAAGAACAGGTTTTCAGGGGTCACAAGCCTTGTTGAAATCATTAATGCAAGGGGGAAAGGGATATTAATCCTCTATAAAGCTCTTGCAACTACACTGAATGCACTGTAGCTGAAATACAGTCTGGCTGTAGGATTCTAAGTGTGTAGCTGAAACTTTCATTGATTTACTATTTTTGTTTTTAGTCTAGACTATTGGAAGATGTTTTCTTAATTGCAAAAATGTAAATGTATGTGATGATTTGTTATGTTGCCATCAAGTTTATGGTTAAGTGTCTTGTAAGCCTATACAGGCTGGGAACCAGATAAGGTGCAGGACACTCTAATAAACAATATTCATTCATTCATTCAATATTTATATTTGTATTTCTGTCTCAGTTTGAAGGCTGTAACAAGGCTTACTCTCGCCTGGAAAATTTGAAGACCCACCTGCGCTCTCACACTGGGGAAAAACCATACGTGTGTGAACATGAAGGCTGCAACAAGGCCTTCTCCAATGCTTCAGACCGGGCCAAGCACCAGAACCGAACTCACTCCAATGAGGTACCGTAGTGTACACCACTGATTACCACTGAGTAATTATGTAATTTTATGTGCATATAGTTTGAAAGCTAATATCAGCATTTGTCTTGGCTATGTACAACACATAATCAGTCCAAGGCAGAGAACTGATAGATGCTTTTTATTCAAATAAGTTAATATGGGAGTCTTGTGGAGATTCACACTTATGTAAATATTTTGTATGTTCACAATGTCAAGTTTAAAAAAGAAGGAAAAACATTTATGCAAACCATTTTTAATAGTTTTGGCCAAGAATGACCAATGAGACACTCTCAGATGCAGTTACACAAATTATGCTATGCAAGACTGTCTCCACACAAACATCGTTTTTTGTATAGACTGACACCTTGATTTTTTTGCAGAAACCTTATGTATGTAAGATCCCAGGCTGCACTAAGCGGTATACAGATCCGAGCTCTCTGCGAAAACACGTGAAGACGGTGCACGGCCCTGAAGCCCACATCACCAAGAAGCATCGGGGAGACACAGGCCCTCGACCGCCTGGCTCAGCTATGACCCCTGGAGGGCAGAACTCTGAACTGCTGCTGGAGAAAGAGGAGACACGCCGGGAGGACTGCAAACTGCTGGCTCCTGAGACTGCTCTGGTGAGTGCTAAATATTATTTATAACCTGCAAGGTTCTTTCAATATAAGAAAATAAACAAAACTCGTTATACTTTGAAAAAGATGGTTTGTAATTTAAAGTATACATGACAAGGCATTTACCTCTTTCAGAAATCTCAGCCAAGTCCTGGTGGTCAGTCATCTTGCAGTAGCGAACGTTCTCCACTGGGGAGCGCCAACAACAACGACAGCGGGGTGGAGATGAACCTAAATGCCGCAGGCAGCTTGGAGGATCTCACAGCACTGGAGGATGGAGTAGCAGGTGGAGGAGGAGGGGAACCAGGAAGTGTAGGAGGAGCAATGGGAATGTCGGCACAGGCTTTGAAAAGGCTGGAGAACCTGAAGATTGACAAGCTGAAGCAAATCCGCAGGCCTACTCCTCCTGGCCGCTGTGCCAGCAACAAGTTACCAACACTTCCTGGTAAGTTCTATGGCAAAGTTATTCATAAATAATCAGAATTTTGTAATTATGCGCATATTCTTTGTTTATATTCATTGATGTTGATTTGCGAATTGTACAAAATAGAATTTTTCTACTGGGCTGAAGGATGTTACAACATAACAGACGTATGACTGACAGAGGGTGCAAGGATTGTTTCAGTGTGATGTTGTAATTCTTCCAAAATCAAATGAAATAAAAATAAACATTCTTGGTCTGTATTGATAAATATATATCTCTAACCTGTTGGATGTACATTTTCAGGTACAGGGGAGAATATGGGAATGTGTGCACCTTCTCCACTCCTCTCAAATCGACGTGTTATGGAGCTGTCTAACCATGAGTTAGGAGGGGGAACTTCGATTGGCTGCTCTACTAATGACAGGAGAGGAAGCGGCACCAGCAGCCTAAGCTCTGCGTATACAGTCAGCCGTCGCTCCTCCATGGTGTCTCCTTACCTGTCCAGTCGGCGCTCCAGTGAGGTCTCACAAATGGGAGGAACAGCAGGGGGAGGATGTCACGTCCTCGGCCCAGAGCAGAGTGGGGGAGACCCCCTCTCTCCTGAGACCAATCGCAGAGGAGCTCCATGTCCTGGAGGAGGGGGACTGCCAGGTCTTCCTAATTTAACACCCGCCCAGCAATACAGTCTAAAGGCCAAATACGCTGCAGCAACTGGTGGACCGCCACCTACTCCTTTACCCAATATGGAGCAGCCAGGAACTCCGAGCAGAAGAGGTATTTTGAGTGAGTACCAGGGGCAGCCTCTGCCTCCTTTCCTTCAACAAGCTGGCCCACGTAGGCACAGTGCCAACACTGAGTACGGCACTGGTGTTATCTACCCTCACCAGGCTCCAGGCAACAACATCAGGCGAGCCAGTGACCCGGTGCGGTCAGCAGCAGAAACACAAGCTCTCCCGAAGCGCTTCAATAGCCTTAATAATGTAGCCATGATGAGCCGAAGGAATGCACTGCAACACCGTGGCTCTGACACCAGTCTTGCACGCCACATGTACTCCCCTCGGCCGCCCAGCATCACAGAGAATGTAATGCTGGAGGCTATGAGTATGGAGCCCCACCTTGCCCCTGTTGATGCTAGGGATCGTTCCATGATGATGCCCCCTGGAGAAAGAAGCTTTATGGGATATCAGCAACAGCATCAAACTCTTGGCGGTGGAGGTCCTCTTTCAAACCAGCTGTCCCCAAGCCATGACTCTATGGGCTGTCCAGAACAGGGTTACATGCAGGGGCACTTCCAGAACCAGGGAGGGGAAGTTATTTCCAGAGCTGGTGGAAATCCAATGGGCCAAGCCAGGCCTATTCACCCAGAGGGCATGTCCAATACACTTCTCCAGCAGGCTGAGTACAGTATGAGCACCTGCCAGCTCAGTCCCTCAGGTCCCCATTATCCCAGCATAAGCCAGGGTGGTGACGCTGGAGGCCCTTGGAGTGACGCCCACAGCCAAGTCCAAACTTCCAGCCATGCTCTCCAGAACCAGCGAGGAATGCAGTATTCAGATCCCACCCTGCAGCCTCAACAGTCACAGGCCCACTTCAACAATCAGACTGGCCTCTATAACGGTCCTGATGGAACCCACAAACTCACCATCAAGCCTGAGCAGCAGTTCCACCCTGGGATGGGAGGCAGAGACGCCTGTCAAAGTGCTAAGCTCCAACAGCAGCGGATGCTCCTTCAGCAGACTCAGGGTTACCCGCAGCAGACAGGCCAGGTTATGATGAGGAACTCTAACAATCCCAGTTGTGACTTTCAAGGGCAGAACCAAAAGTCTTACCCCAGTGGAGGTGGCTTGAGTTTAGGTTGCGCCGGGTCTGCTCTTTCAGATGGGCAAAGGTCAGAGACCCCCATGATGCAGGTGAAGGAAATGATGGTCAGGAACTATGTACAGTCCCAGCAAGCACTCATGTGGGAGCAGCAACAAGAACAGCAGCAGCAACAACAGCAACAGCAGGGTGGAATAAAACCTACTTCTATTCCTGACAATATGGATATGAGCGGCCAGACAGCAATGATGCAGCACAGTCCACAGCACCAAAACCAGAATCTTTATTCCAACCAACCCTATCCTTCCTATCCCAACCAGAACCTGGTCATGAGCCCTCCGGACCACAGCCGAGGGCCCAGTTCGGTGACACCTAAAGACCAGCAGCTGACAGGTCTCCCAGGTTCATGCTATGGCCAGGAGATGGTGGTGCCCAGGCCTCCTCAGGGCCGGAAACCTCTCAGCCGTCAGAACAGCCTGTCACAGGTAGGAGGAGGCTACCTGGGCAGCCCACCCCATCTCAGCCCTGTCCACTCTAATACCAGCCCCAGACGAGGGGTCAGACTGCCCCCAGTCCAGCATCCACAGCACCAACAAAATGAAATGTTCTCTCCTTCCAATAACAACAACATGTACTACTCTGGTCAGATCAACATGGATATGGAGAAACACATGGACCCCCAGAATGGGCCTTGTATCAATCAGCAGCATAGTATGACGTCCAACCTGGATCCAACAGGTGGCACTAAGTCTGCCCCCATGGCTCCCTATCCTGAGTCGGGCCCCATATCCAATGCCTTAGAAAACCTTGACCTGGACAATGCTCGCATAGACTTCACCTCCATCATTGATGATGCCGAGTCTTCCTCATTCAGCCCAGTCAACAATCCCCTCCAGGGTCAGCCGGGATCCTCCTCCCAGGCATCATCCCGCCTCACCACCCCTCAGACTTCTGTCAGCCTAGCTGCAGGCTCTGGCCTGTCCAACATGGCTGTTGGTGACATGACATCCATGCTTACCTCGCTGGCTGGGGAGAATAAATACCTGAACACATTGTCTTAGAAGACAACTCTTAGGCATATATTCAGACTATCAATCAATTTTAGCCTTTGGCAAGGTCTTTATGTAACCAGCCTGGGGTTTAAAATGTTTAACTCCTGTTGCTTATAGTGATTTTCTCTTGTAGATTGCAAGAAAGGTCAGTTAGGGTAAGACAGACAAACTTTTGAATGGAACATTTCTGTAATGGATCATTACTCTGGGCTGTTTTATACATCCCCATAAGCCTTTATACATAAACCTGACACATTAACCCTTGTTCGAGCCAGGACCCTCAACTGGCAAGGGGTCTGTTGCTACTGGATACGCATTTAACAGGAATAACGTCATGTTGTAATGCGTTCTGGTTGCAAGTTGAGACGAAGCTACTAATGTGGTCCCATCACAGGTTTCAAAATTGTAAAAATCCTCGCCGTAAACCTTAAAACCAAAGGTGCCTGATCAATCTCCCTTGCTGTATTCTTCCTTCACTGCCTTGGTACTTGGTAGTTTTCTGTGCCCGAGACACAGAGTTAAATGCCTGATATGAAACTGATAAGGAACTTTTTCCAAACAGGCATTCCAGTCACAGGGCTGTGGCAACAGTAGACCAGAGAAGGATAGGCCTACATGTAAATACGTTTTATATACATTTATATATGTTGTGTATATGACAATGAGACATCCCCTGTCTCGTGATCGACTGCTTGGATTGTGAAGGCCAGTGTTCAGATGGGAGTTAGTAAGATGGTTGTTTTGAAAGGATGAGAAAGATACGCTTTTAGTCTTTGAGAAATAATTTCTTGGTGCTACTAAATATTAATCTGTATTGCTAGGGATTTGTTCCTTGTCATGAACATCGCAATCTGTACCAGTGGCATATCAGTATTCCCACAAATGCACACACAGACACACACATAGTATTCCCACACATGTGCAAATGCAGACACAGATGCACACATAGCCTACACACAGACACTCAGGACTTTGAATTTTGAATCTTTGCTGTTCAAATTATGTTGTAATTGCCTTTCCAGACAGAGAGTTTGCACTCCACATGTTTACTGTAAGTGTTCCTGAAGCAGCTGTGTACATTTTTCAGTGGTGTTTATAACTGCAAAACAGAAAGTGCCTTGCTCTTTCTAAGGTACATACATAAGGGGTTACAAGTAAAGCTCAAATATAATATGTGCAGCAATCCCCTCCACATTACAATATGTCTGATATATTCATACATACTGCATTCGCTCAACATTAACCAGACCTATGACTCGTACATGACTCAGCTGAGGATGACGGCTATTTTAATTAAACCCGAATCAGCTGCTTTGTATTTGTAAACAGATCAGTAATAGTTGTCTATATTTGAGAAATGGAGGTACATTCATAGTATAGT
This sequence comes from Seriola aureovittata, assembly GCF_021018895.1. Lineage (NCBI taxonomy): Eukaryota > Metazoa > Chordata > Actinopteri > Carangiformes > Carangidae > Seriola > Seriola aureovittata. The sequence continues at coordinate 20,516,870 of NC_079365.1, read as the reverse complement.
GCTGCTGCACTTTCTCTCTTATCCCAAAGAGGAGTTATTTGGAAAAATCTGCATTACTAATTCAGGATAGGGGATCAAGAAGCAGGAATTTTATCACTTGCTACCACTGTAGTAAAATACATATTGTATAGGTACATTGAGGTACATTGAGGTACTTTTTGTGCGACTGTTGAGCTGCATCATGTGAAAGAAGGCTGCAGCTCTTGGCAGGAGAACTAATTTTACACTGTGGCTTTGCACTGACTACAGCACTGTGTGGAAAGGTCTCTGTCTCTTATGACTATTCACATGAACCTCATTTTGATAAAAGTAAAGAATTGTCACAGTATTTTGAAATAGTCATTGAAGAACACATCTGAGCACCGCTAGACTCAATAAGGCCACATGAAAGTGTTGCTGAAGCATTTTATGTGACTTTTCAGAATTTACTAGTAGCGTCACTTCAAAGTGTTACTAAGCATTAGCAGGAATGAACATTCATTCATTTTGGAAAAAGTGTACGACGTACCAAAGACACCTTAAAACGACTGAGAAAAAGATGCACAAATAGTCTATTTTAACACAACACTAACACTAGCAATAAGCAACATTGACTGATAGTGCTGTTCTTTAGAATGTATGAGATGTTTTGTATAAAATTATCTTTTTATATTAATGAACTTTATGGATGTTGCCTTCTATATGTGTCTGTGTGTTTTTTTGTTTTTTGTTTTTTTTTATAACTGTCATCCTTCATTCGGACTTTTTTGCTGGCAAAAGAATATCACCTTTAGCAACAGAAAGCTATAATAGTAGCATTAACTATAATAGACAAAAGCCAAGTGTTATATTTTGTGTACAATTTTCTACATTTTTATACAAATGTGCTATATTTTACCAGTTTATGAATAAACATGTTCAGTTTGGGATGGATGCAGAATGTTTGTCAAACATTTTTCTTTTTGTGTGTTGTGGTGTGGCTTTGTGTTTCCTTACAGCAGTACTCAGATTGTTGTAACAAGCCATATCTACACATTTAAAATTTTAAGGAGACAGGGTTTTAGCTCATGTGTTGTGATTGTAATTGTAGGATGAGGAGTCAAATATCCATAAAACAAGTGTCCCTTTATAATATGGGTATAATGAATGCTCGCTCTGCTGGATGACATTTGCTTTCGTGCCTTGTGGATTAATGCAGTGACTCCTTTCCTCCAATAGAGTGCAGTACCGCCTGAGAACAAGCACAGAAGGCAGACAGTATTTCATTCACTTCAAATGAAGGCCCATAGCATAACTTGAATGCAGAACTTCCTAGATAGCCCAGCTGTACTATCTGCTTTGCATAATTGTGATCCAGCAGAATCCACCCCATAATTTCTAAAAGTCTAACCAAGTGGCCAAACAGAGGATATTAATCTGACATAATTGTTCCCACAGGCTGATTGGAAAACCCCTTGTTATGAATATGATTTAAGCCTGCCTGTCATGGCAGCCTTTTATGCGCCACAGTGATCTGCTAGGCTGCTATAATAAATAAGTGGATGAGCGTTAAAAATGGCTAATGTTTATGACATCAGTGCCTGGACAGGCTCTTTGTGGTCGATGGGCACTGGCAGTGTGGGCTGCTGAATGCTGTAAGAAAGAAAAACTGCTGCTTGTAAAATATTATCAACATCACATATATTCTCTAAAAGACATCTGTGAGAGGCTGATGGGAAAACTGGGAGAAGAAATGGGAGTTAAAAAGTTCATACCCATGATACTGTGTCATATGACACTGTATACCAGCGGTTCTCAATCTTTTGGGCTTGTGACTCCTTAAAGTGAAGTCATGTCTATTTGTGACCCCACATCACAGGATATGGTGGTGTGGAAGTGAGTTATGAGCTGTGCAACCAACGAGTGATTTTTCCCGCAGATTGAAGCAGAATTAGAGAAAAGGCAGAAGAAATAAACATAATTTTGTGTAACAGGGGTATTTTTTTCCTTCTCATCCCTTTAAACACCCCTCAGATTTATCTTGGCATGCATGACGTATCCTTCTGCCAGGTTGAGAACCGCTGCTGTTCACTTACTTAAACTACACAGCTACAAAGTAAAACTGATATCCTAATTAGAAATAATTATAATTAACAATGAGTAATTAGACCATGACTACTGGAAATATTGAAGTTATAGTTTCATAATTGTTCAAGTCTGTCTCAAAAAAATATTCAGGTGCCCGTAAGATCATTGAAACAACTTTTTCTTGCTATAATTATTCCTCCAGTTAATACTTTTCAAAATGTGGGTTTATGGGGAACAAAATCTTTCCTCCTTCCTTCCATGTAAAAATATATTGAAAACTTACTTAAGATAATATAGGGATTCAGCCATTCAAGTTAAACAAATCAAGTGGGGATCTTCCCAAGTTACAGTCGTACAAAGTTATTTTTATCCCTTCACAAAGTTAAAGCTTAACAGAGAAACACAAACAGGGGATTTTAACTTTGGAGGACACCCACTTGATTTTATTAACTACACTACTTATAGGCCTATGACTGCTGAAGCCTAATAATAACTTCATTTAAACTTTGCAATATATTTTTGGCCATCCCTTGCATTGAAAGTGCCTGAAAAAGAGTTCTTTTTATGGTCAATATGAACAGAATGAATGATTTAATAAAGCAAAACCTTTTTCCAGTGGTCATATGTGCTCCTATTGTTTTAAGACAGACATGGTGAACGTAACTTTTCATTTCAAGAACTGCGCAAGCTGTAGCCTAGAATTGTCTGTAACCATAGCAACAATAGCTACAGTACTTCTGCCATGTGCAGCTTTACTAGGTAGGTAAACTAGTTGATTCCCATTTTCAAAAGACTATAAGTTAAACTGTCTACAAGCAAACTTTTTAAAACTTCATGAGGATTTGAACCCAAACCCACACCCATGGAAAGTGGCAATACACTCAAATATTACACTACCCGCATCAGAATATTCTAATAACAGACTTCTCCGCCCTGTCTGTTTCTTTTTTTTCTTTTTTCTTTTTTGTTCGCAATTTTGTAAAACACCTTGTCATGTGTTATCACTTTCATTTAATCTGCTGTGTTTGGTGAAAGCTGATTTACAGTAACCTTTTAAAACACCACCACTACCATTACTTTTTACAGTGTTGGCTCATATTGCTTCAGGGGCCCCAGTGTGCTTAGACGATATTGGCATTGTGGTGTTGTGGCATGGCACAGTAGACTCACGGCAGCCACTACAGCCTGGCAGTGATGTTAAAGTTGACTCATTTGCTCCGAGGCAAGGGGAAGTTCTCCTGACGGACTACTGATTTGTAATCTGGCGTGTCCATCATTTCTGATCTGAAACAATAGCTGAATCTCCCCACAACAGGATCGAATAGATTTTTTTTTTTTTTTTTTGAAGGAAGGGCAGCTCAGAGGGGATCAAAGAAGACGAATCCCGCTTTTCAGTTCAGAATTTTATGGCAACGTGTTGAATACACACATTTGTGGAAATATTTGTGCACAAAACAACGACTGTCACAGCCAACAAAACAACTTGAGGTATTCACACATCAAAAGTCAACATTTAACTGTCACCCTTGCGATGAGGTGCACAAGCTAAAAGAGATCGGTGCTATGCTCTGTAGAGGAAATTGTTGTTGAAGATATTGAATAGGCTTCCCTTTATTTGTTTAATGTTTAGATTCTAACTTAACTCCTTATTCGACACAATGATATAAATGTCAGAGGTAAATCACAGTGACCTTCACTGATTGTTTTCCTTAAACACTTTGGACCTTTTGGAAACTTTGTTTTGTCTCCTGCCTCAGGCCAAAGTGATTGTAATGCAAAACTGCCATAGTTTCTCTATCACAGAATTAGAGAGTGAGTGTGTGTGTGTGTGTGTGTGTGTGTGTGTGTGTGTGTTGTGTGTGTGTGTGTGTGTGTGTGTGTGTGTGTGTGTGTGTGTGTGTGTGTGTGTGTGCATGTTTTTCTAAATTATTTTCTTGAACAAGTTTGTGTTCGACTCTAATACATATATTAAAAAAAAGTTAAATAGCACTGATGCGATGATAGTGTTGTCGACTCTCCACAACGTGATCTCCACTCTTCTGTAGAGTTACAAATGGAAGTGCCAAAATAAGAACTGAGTTTTTCAAATGCAAAGAAGTGGGCAGCATAATGACTTTTCTCTTTTCTTGTCTTGCCATTCAGAAGGAGCCTTTTCTTTTCCTTTGTCACTTAGGTTGGCATATAATTAACTCCTGCTTAATATGCTGTTTAAGGGCTCTCCTCCCCATGCAAGATGCTTTGAACCCATAGACCACAGACGGGGACAAAACCCCAGTGGGACTGCTTCCTCCATGCTCCTCCGTGTGTGTGTGTGTGTGTGTGTGTGTGTGTGTGTGTGTGTGTGTGTGTGTGTGTGTGTGTGAGAGAGAGAGAGAGCAAGCAGTTGTTTCAACAAGACAACAGAAAACTCAAACTTTACCGACACAGCATTGCTGTGTCCTTGATACACTGCAACTACTGAGCCAAAACAAGAATGTGCACAAACATTCAATACTCCAACCTTAGTCCATCTGCAATCACATGAGTAAACCCTGCACACAGCAGGGTTTAAAAGAGGTGCAGTAGGTTCATATTTCAAACTAATGAAGAGGGCTGTTCCGTGAATGGTTGATTTATTGTATCTTTGACTGGTTAAACATATCAAAGAAAACGCAGCATGGCACTTTTTATTAAAGTCGAAAAAACAATAAAACCTACAGCTCTAAACTTTAGGTACCATGTAACAAGCTGCAATTTGTCCATCTGCACATGTAAACAAATCGGGCCTCCTTCAGAAATGTACAATTTGATTGAAATCAGTGGATATGAATGAAAAACATATCGACTTCATTTCAAATACAACTTTACATAACTTTAAAAAAAAAAAAAACAGCTCCCAGGACCTCTGAAGCACCTCTGCACCTTTGTGACCCTCATCTGTAGCAAAGTTTATTGCCCCCTCCTCACCTCCCTCGCTTTCTCCTCCCTCTCTTCCACCCATCCCACGACAAAGGGCGGTGATGACCCTTCTGTCCCTCTCTTTCTTCGGCCCTCCGCTCCCTCCCCACCTTCAGGATGCTTTCTCTTCCAGAATCCATTAAGAGACAAACCCCCAGCAGTCGAGATGGGTGAAGGAATGAAGGGGGATGTAGTTTGTTTTTTTTTTTAACTGTGAGCTGATAATGTAGGGAAAGGGTCTTATGTAAAATGTGACCTTGGGCTCATGTAGAGTTGAAAGAGTAATAAGGTGGAATTTTTTTTTTTTATCATTGTTAGCTTCGTAGAAAGTGTAATATGTTCATAATTAAGTATGATTATGGTAGATTATGAGGATTTCTACCAAAATGGCTTATCATTAAATTATTATTTTAAAAATATAGGCTATGCCTCACTTCAATAATGCCTCTGTCTAGTCAGTTGTGACTTTTTTTATATGGGCTGCAAATCTCATATGGCAGTGTTATAATAGGCTTATACATGTGATAATGCTGTATAATTATTGGAATTTAACCTACTTTTTTTTTTTTTTAATTTCTCTAATCTCCTTCACTGTGCCAGTTTTGTTTACTCCGTTGTTTGGCAGGACACATTATGCGTCGCGAAAAGCTACCCCACTCGCTTTTATTACCTCACAGACTTACTAAGAGGTGGTGGTGGTGGGGCACTAGAAAGCCAAGGTGGGGGTCCTGAACGCTGCGTTAGAGTTTATTTCGGATGTTTTTTTCAGTTGCAAAACAGATTAAGGTCCAGGTTGCAACACAAAGGACCGTCAATGCACCACTTCCTACAGCCATCCAGGGGTGAATGGGGCGCAGGACGGGGTCCACTCCAGGGTACTTGAGCGCAGGTGCGACGTGCATAACAGTCGAGCCATAAACCACTGAGTGGAGGAGGAGGAGGGGTCGAGGGGGGGAGGGGGGTGGGGTGCGCACATACCTGTTCCCATTAACCTGCAGTTAGTAGAATCTTCACCTCGTGGTGAAAACGTAGCGTGATGAGCCCAATTTGCATCTCGTCAACAGCCTGTAGATTAAGAAGATTTAGAAGCTCACATCTCGGGCTGTGGGAGGATAAAGATAAGATAGAGAGGAATGAAATTTTCTGATCAGTTGCAGCATCAAACGTGATGAGGAAAGTCCCACATGAAGTCCATAAAGTCCCCCAATCGCTCTCATAATTTCTTCTGAACATATTCTGAACAGTAACCTAACTAAATTACCCAGAAGAAATTACTTCTTTTCATACATGTCGTTAATCGGCTTTGGATGATATGGTGGAGAAAAGTTAATGCCGTGAATTCCCACGTTTACATGAAGGAAACAAGCACATGCTGGGACATCGACGATCCTGGGATTCCCTCTCTGAAGAGGAGGTGCAGTGCAGCGAATTCGGGGGAATACATTGTCAAAGTATAACGGATGTTTTAACATGTTCACAGGCTGAGTGTGCGGGTCTTAACGCCATTTCTTAGTAAATGAGGAAGGTGAACGTTCGCGATGCCAGGGGCTGACCTCAGGGCCAACCTCTGCTGCTGACATCACTCCTCCTCACGGCTCGTCGCCTCCGCTTGGAGTCTCATCAAGGTCTGAGTCTCCCGCTGTGACCGAAGGCGATGCCTCAACACCATTCATTCTGCAGGCAGGCACTCGGGACAAACGCACACACGCGCCGCTCCCCGGACAACTTTTTGAGACGAAATTAAGTGCGATGATGACAGAGGAAAGTCGGGGCAAACGAAGGAAACAAGCCAACCCGAGGAGAAACCGAGGTAAGAAAAACGCGCAGCGCTGGACAGTTTGAAGAAGTTGCTGAATGATGTAGGCAGATGTTGCGGACACGAGCCCT